>NC_056739.1:767924171-768046671 GCF_019279795.1 Protopterus annectens | reverse complement strand
TCCTCTTTGTTGGTCTGTCTCCAAAATATATGTTGTTAGAGGTATATCCCACTACCATTTGTGATGCTGTTTGCCAAACACTGACATGGAGTCCTGCTCACAGAGAATAAAAAGGGCCAACACCCACATGATGTCCCTAGTTATAGGAGTGTGTTTCCATGCAATTGGCTATGTAAATGTTACCACAGCTGTCCCAAATGCAGTCAGCTAGTGGGGGACTGCAATTCATGCAAAGGCCATCAGCTGATCATGAGCATCCCTTACAAAACACAAGCTGCTGCCTAAGCAAAGCAGGTGTACTTCTCCACATCTACCAGAGAGGGAGTGAGAGAGACAGACAGAGACAAAGTAAGACAGGGAGGGGGTGGGAGAGTAAAACCCAAGCATGTTTGTGTCACACACTTACCAGTACGGGGTTTCAAACCCCTGCCTGACTATGTACTGCTATCACATGTCAATGCAATTATTGCATGCGCCACAGAGCTTATATGTTGGGGAGCTGTCCAAAGGTATATTCGATGGTGAGTGACATCTGCAACAGTGATAAAGGAGGGATAAGGTAGATGTAGTACACATGCCTGTCCACATGGACAGGTGTCAAGGTTGACACAACCACACTCACTCAGGGACTCCCACACATTAACACAGTTGGCAGGGTCAGGATTAGACTTTCTAACTAGCTAGTTTGCCACAATATAGTAAAATGCAGGCATCACATGCACCACAGGGGTTATCAGGATCATATATGGGCAAAAGGTATGCCAGGGTGCTTGACATCAGAAAGCATGCTTCAGCAGGCCAGTGGGAGGTGTAGTGAGTGTGAATGGTGTCCAAAGCATTATACTCCACACACACACACACACACACACACACACACACACACACACACACACACACACACACACACACACACACACACACACACACACACACACACACACACACACACACACACGTTGCTAGTACTGACATGCATGGGTGCATTGCTTCACAGGTGTGTAGTGGTTGACTGTGCCAGAAGGCTGTACAAGGCTAGGTAAAGGGTATACCTTGGCTTCAAGCCACATGACAATGGTCTGCTGTGTGGCTTAGGGGTGTAGTGTCTGGATTGGCCCACACAGGTGGGTATTGTATTCACCATCTAGGCATCTGGTTCATTATTGTGGGTGGCCAGTGATGTGCAATGCTTGCCATGTATGTGTTCTCTAGTCCATGACATGGACAGTGTCTGGGATGTGCACACGTCTTACATGCATGTTCTATGACATGTGGAAGTATACCTGGGGTGTCTGGGGCATGTTGTGTACATAGATTGTTATCATCAGATGTGCTATTCCTGGCCTCATATGGTGAGAACTGGCAGTGGACACCAGGTTGACCCTGCACCTACATTGACAGCATGATACAGGTATTCCCTTGTGTCAGTGGCATCTGTCCATAGAGAGCATGGGTATAAGGCATGGTATGTCCTTTGTGGGTTACATTTGCTGGCTCTACAGTTGTTGCAGGTGTCCAGTGGGGAACATAGTGAAGGAGCACTGTATGCAATGATGTGCCTATTATAGGGATGGGACAGGATGCCATGCCCTCTGTAGTCCACTGCAATCACACAATGTTTACTATCTGTGGGCAATATGCAGGAATCTACCAGCATAGTGTTTTTTGTCTAGCCGTGTGTTTGCGTATGAGACATGGGCTGAGAGTGCTCTCTGGGTAATACAAGGGTTGCCTATAATGTTCGCCAGGCCTGGATGTCACATGTATGGGTATGGATTGTCTATCCCAGCCTCTCTGCTGTTTCACATCTGTTATCCTTGTAAGGTGGACATTGTAACATATAATAGGCCCACCATATAAGAAATTTGCAAAACTGGCTCCACAATGAGTCCAGTTGTTACACACTCATAACTGTCTCCACACAGGATACGCACAACATGCACACACACACCAAGTCTCACAGTTGCCATGTCTTGGATTACAACTCCTACCTAATTAATACATCACACTACATCATTATGCAGTTATAGGACACGCCATGGAGATTAGTGGGCTACCTTTTCCCCAAAGGTGTATTTCAAAGTGAATGACATCAGCAGGCTTGCCAAAGTAGGGCAATGGAGGTTGTAGTGACTGTGAATGGCCTCAAAAGCATTGCTCCCAACACAGACAAATACAAACTTTTACACTTGCCATGTCTGGGAGTAAAACTCCTACCTACCTAGTATAATCCCACTGCAGCATTTTGCACTTATAGGAAGCACCACAGAGATTATTGAGTTATTTTTCCCCAAAGGTAGATTTCAAAGTGAATGACATCAGCAGGTTTGCCAGCATAGGGCAATGGAGGTTGTAGTGACTGTGAATGGCCTCAAAGGCATTGCTCCCTACACAGACAAACACACACACAAACACAGAAACGTTTACACTTGCCATGTCTGGGAATAGCACTCCTACCTAACTAGTCCATCACACTACAGCATTACGCAGTTATAGGATGCACCACGGAGATTACTGGGCTACTCCTTCCCCAAAGGTGCATTTCAAAGTGAATTACATCAGCAACCTTGCCAAGGTTAGGCAATCGAAAGTGTAGTTAATAGGTTCATAGGTTCATAGGTTGATACTAGGCTATCAGCCCTAGGGCCTATACATGCCTAGACATGACAATTCCCTGGCTATGTCTTCCCACAATATTTACTTCCCTGGACCCCTGTCTAGCAGGGAAGCTGACATGATCCCTGGGGTCAGTTTCCTATCTCCCATCCAATCATCCAGGTTCCTTTTGAAGATGGCCAAAGAGGCACTCTGCTTGACATGTATGGGCAGTCTATTCCAGAGTCCTGGGAGTCTCTGGGTCAGGAACACATCCCTCGAGAATGTATTGTTCATTGCGATGATAAGATTTGGATCCCTGGAGCATGTGGCTGTGAGGGTTTGGAATTCTTTAAGTGTAGCATATCCAACAGCTGTAGGTTTGACATGGCATGGTATGTTAAGCAGAGATCACCTCTGAGAACAGAGTATAGCTGGATGATTTTCAGATGTTCAGCATAGGGCATCTGGTTTTGGCCTGTGATTCATTGCATTTGGTATGTCTGCAGCCTCTCTAGTTGTTGCAGATGTCTTGTGAGGTACATACGTAATGGGCCATTATAGTCTGTACTGGGTCTACTGACAGATGACTATAATGGGACAATGGCCTCCTTTTCCTGGATGTAAAGCCCTTAGTGGGAGGTGTGCCACATAGGTGTGTTTCCTGACTGTTGTGGTTTTCAAAGGTGAGACCATTGTCCACCTGTGTCCTTAAGTCTGTTATCACACTTTAGGTGTTTAGTGTACTGGCACCTATGTGGTACTTCACAGGTACATGTCCCTACCCAAAGGGGGTAATTATATATTTCTTGGCATTGATCTTGAGGCCATGGCTCAGACACTGAGCATGCCTTTCTGTAAGGCCCTTCTGTAGAATATACACATCCTGTGGGGATTCAATATTGGCTCCCAGTGTGCAGTCATCTGTGACCTCTGTTTGCCAGAGTCCCTTACTGTTGGTCTGTACTTCAGAGCAGTAGATGCCAAACAAGGGCGGTGCCAGTACTGAACCCTAAGGTACTCCAACTGTCACTGGTCTGGGACTGAGTTTTGTGTCACCTACATTTACAGCTTGGGTTCTGTCAGTACAGCAGTTGGCAGACCGTTGGGTTACATAAGGATTAATGGCCAGCTTGATACATTTATCTATGATTTCAGACTGGGGGATGGTGTCGAAGGCCTTGGCGAGTTCCGAATAGGCTGCGTGAACCACCTTACTCTCGTCCACAGCTCTGGACACAGATTCACAGTTGTCATTCAGGTTGAGGTGACATGATTGGCTCTTCACAAACCCAACCTGGTTAGTGTTCGGTGTTTGCAGGTTGCCAATGTCTTTGTTTTAATTTGTATGATAATACATTCCATGGCCTTGCAGATCAGGCACGTCATACTGCTGAGGCTGTAGTTTGCAGGATCCAAGGTGGATCCCTCCTTGTGGACTGGGATGACTGTAGCTGTGCACCACACAGTGGGCAGGAAGTCTGAGGTGTGGCTATGATTACACATGGCACATTGGTGAGGTGCCAGTTCATTTTGTAGCTCATGTAGTACACAGCTCGGGATGTTGACTGGTTCCATGGCTGCTGTTGTCATAGCTTTGGAGAGTGCATTTTTTACCTATGTGGCTGTTATTACCAGAATCAGGCAATCTTTCTGTATTGATATGGGCCCTTTGGGCATTGAGAGGGGTGTGTAGTTGGCACTGAATCAATCTGCCAGGATATTGGCAATATCTCTGGGAGCAGTATACTTAATACCATCCTGTTGTAGCTCAGAGCTGTTCTGAGCATTGCCATTTAGATTCCTCCCATAGCTATGGAATGGCTTGGAGTTGTCTTTGACATCTTTGGCTATATTATGTTCGTAACTAGCTTTGGTGGATGTTATGAGTGATCTCTGCTTCTTACTGTAGCTGGTAAGGGAGTATTTTGCATCCTGGAAATTCCCATTTCTGCAGCAGTTTCATCCTTTTGTTGTACAGTATGTTTATGGCAGGGGCCACCACATTGGCTTCCTTTTCTTGGTGGGGAGTGTCTTGGTTTTGTATTGGATGGCACAATTCATGCACAAGTGGATGTGCTTGTACCATGCCTTCATGTATGATTCAGCAGTTGTCCTTCAGTTCCCATCTGCATGGGTGTCATGACGGTAGTTATGTCTGACATGTGTAGCATGACATTGGCTTTGAAGATGTGTATTATGGAAGTTTCCTTTCTGGGGTGTGGGGGAGGGATGCTGATGTTAAGGTTGATTAACTCATGGGCAGACCTCACCACCAATGGGGTGACCATAGGTGTGGAGCATTGATTTCCCATGTTGGTAATGACCAGGTCTAGGATATTTGAGCCCCTGGTGGGACTATGGTTACTTGATCCAGGGCATTGGAAATTATGACCTCCAAGAACCATTGGGCACATGAGTTGGTACACAAGTAGTTTTCCCAGTTAATGGCAGGGTAGTGTAAGTCACTCAGTATTAGGGTGTTTGCTTGTATCATAATATTTCACAGTATATTTCAAAAGCTGTAGTTGGTGTCATGTGGCATGGTGGGGGATCTGTAGCAAGCTATACAATTTGGAATGCAGTCTAACCTAGTAGTGCAATAAAATAGTTTGGTAGGAGTTCTAATCCCAGACTTGGAAAGTGTGTGTAGGTGTGTCTGTGTGAAGAGTACAATGATTTTAGGGTAGTCACACTCTCTATAATTCAAATGCTCTACTTTGGCAACGCTGCTGATGTCATTCACCTAGAAAGACACCTCTGGGAAGGTTGTAGCTCAGTAATCTCTGTACCACACCCTATAA
Organism: Protopterus annectens; assembly: GCF_019279795.1. NCBI lineage: Eukaryota > Metazoa > Chordata > Ceratodontiformes > Protopteridae > Protopterus > Protopterus annectens. The sequence goes on along the minus strand of NC_056739.1, from coordinate 768,041,275 downwards.
CTGCGTACTGCTGTAGTATGCTAAATTAGCTAGGTAGGAGTTTTAGTCCCAGACTTAGCAAGTGTGTTTGTGTGTGTGTCTGTCTCACTCTGTCTATGTAGAGAGCAATGCTTTTTAGGGTAGTCACACTCCGTACAATTCAAATGCTCTACTTTGGCAAGGCTGCTGATGTCATCCACCTAGAAATACACCTCTGAGAAAGTTGCAGCCTAATAATCTCCGTAGCATGTCCTATAACTGTGTACTGGTGTAGTATGACAAATTAGTTAGGTAGGAGTTCTAATCCCGGACTTGGCAAGTGTGTTTGTGTGTGTGTGTCTGTCTGACTCTGTCTGTGTAGAGAACAATGCTTTTTAGGGTAGTCACACTCCATACAATTCAAATACTCTACTTTGGTAAGGCTGCTGATGTCATCCACCTAGAAATACACCTCTGGGAAGGATGTAACCCAGTAATCTCTGTAGCACATGCCATAACTGCATACTGCTGTAGTGTGATATAGAGCTCTGGTAGGGTTCTATTCCCACCCATGGCAGTTCTGGATGTTTTATGTGTGTTTCAATGTCTGTGTAGGGAGCAATGCATTTTAGGCTAGTCACACTTTTTTTTTCAAATGCCCTACTTTGGCAACACTGCTGATGTCATCCAATGTTAAATACACCTTTGGGGAAGGAGTTCTCCCATAATTCCTGTTTTGCATCCTATAACATCTTCATTATGTAGTGTAATATAGACCTCTGTTAGGGGTTCTATTCCCACACTTCAGTTGTGGATGTTTTGTGTGTGTCAATATCTGTGTAGGGAACAATGCATTTTAGCCTAGCCACACTCACTACAATTCGAATGGCCTACTTTGGCAATCCTGCTGATGTCATCCAATGTGAAATACACCTTTGGGGAAGGAGTACTCCAGTAATCTTCATGGCATGTACTATAACTGCGTAGTGCTGTAGTGTAATAAACTAATTAGGTAGGAGTTCTAATCCCAGACATATCAGGTGTGTGTGTGTGTGTGTGTGTGTGTGTGTGTGTGTGTGTGTGTGTGTGTGTGTGTGTGTGTGTGTGCGTGGGTGTGTGCGTGTGTGTGTGTGTGTTGTATGATGCGTATGATCACATTTACACTCACTACAACCCCCATTGGCATACTGAAGCATGCTGTCTGATGTCAGACACCTCCCCATACTCTTTGCCCATGTAACTTCTGTATGACCCCTGTGGTGCATGTGATACCTGCACAGTAATGTGTTGTGGCAATCTCACTAGTGATGAGTTGTATTCCTGGCCTTGCCAAATGTGTCAATGTGTGTGCATCCCTGTGAGAATGTGGCTGTGTTGATGCTGGCACCTGTTCATGTGGACAGGCATGTGTACTACACCTACTGTATAGCTACCATATCCCTATTGCAGATGTCACTCATCATCACATATACATTCTGAGGGCTCCACAACATGTAACCTATATGGCGCATCCAATAACTGCATAGCAATGTGATAGCACTACATAGTCTTCAGGGGTTTGATACCTTGTGCTGGTAGGTGTGTGACACAAACATGCTTAAGGTTTACTCTCCCACCCCTCCCTGACTTGTCTTTGCCTCTGTCTGCCTCTCTCACTCCCTCTCTGGTGGATGTGGATACCTACACTTGCTTTGCTTAGGCAGCAGCATGTGTATTTTAAGTGATGCTCATGATCAGCTGATGACCTCTGCCCGAATTGCAGCCCTGCTCTGGCTGATTGCATGTAGAAAAGCTATGGTAACATTCCCATAGCCAATTGCATGGAAGCGCACTCCAATGTCTAGGAACATCATGTTGGTGTTGGGCGCTTTCATTCACTGTGAGCAGGAACTCGATCTGTTGTTTGGCAAACAGCATCTCAGATGGATTGGAGATTTATCTCTAGCAACATACACTGTGGAAACAGGGCAACACCCAGGAGGGGGATGTGCCTGACTTGACTACAGACTGTAAGTGCTGCTATACTACATTTGGAGTAATGTTAGTTTAACAGGGTGTGTTTGGATATGGCTGTCCTACATGTTTTAATACCTGCCATGGTAGTACTATGTTTATGAGGAATCCCTATCTGTAGGGTCATCTGCAGACTGGGCAGTGCATGGTGCCTTTGGTTTCATGTGTTCCCTACAGAGTATCTATCTATGAACTGCAGAAGGCTATGTGAGGATTGCAGTCTGTAGATGATGAAAGCTGTGACAATTACTGACTTCATATCCCTCACAGGACATATGTTGCAACAAACCCAGTTACAACAGTAAATATATGTGGTTATCACAGCAACATGTCAATATTGGCTCTGTGTATGTGCTTCCAGCCACAACTCTGTTAACCTTTGTACATATGTCATGCATTAAGAGGTGCATATGTGCTGTACACCATAATTAATTACATAATATCTGATAACAAGCCAGTAAGATATCAAACTGATACACATTATGTACAGTAGGGGTTATATTTGATGACATAACCTGGACATTCTGTGGTTGTGTGTACAGTACTGAGCTCTGTGTACTTATGGTGAATGTCAACAGTGTATATATTGTTGATATGTACTTTGGCCTGTGTACAGACTGTGGTCGATGTCATTGTTGTTGGTCCCATCCTATATGATGTTTTATGCTGCTCTACTGTATGTTACTGTATTGGCTACATGTTTGTAGGACCATACACACGCAAGTCCCATACCACAGACAAGCATCAGACCACATATGCCACACACTCTACTCCCTACAACATGTTACATTGCAGTACTGAGATACACTGTTGTACAGTCACCATGTGCATCAGAACCATATCAGCCTGTCCCTGCATTGATGGCATGGATGACAGGGATGGGGCACAGGTATCATATGCACAGGGTCTGGTGTTGGCTTGCCAGAGGCCGAGGATGGGCCATACATTTGACACCATGTGTGTGGGTGAGGGGGTATACTGTGAGGAGCTGGGCGAGGTGATGTGGTGTGTGTAGGTATGGGGTTGCCCTAGGTGTGTTTGCATGATGTGTGGGTATGCAGGCACACAGTTCTGCCATATGGCTGCCCTACACAGGTGTTTATGGACAGCTGCAGACTATACCTGGCAGGGTCTGCAGTTCACTACCTCTAGCAACAGACACATGGACACATGCCAGGGGTTCCGCAGGCATATCCAGGTACAGGCCTCTATGTGTTACTCTCACCTGCTGATAACATTTGTCTGCTGGTACCCGGTCCCTCGTGGGACTGGCCAGGACCATGTGCACGTGGCCTGCTGTAGTGTGGTGTGGACAGCACACCCTCTGCACTGCTGGGGCTGCTACTGTCACTACAGGAGCCCCTTGGTTTCCTAGCACGTCCATGTTGACTGCCAGCTGTAGGTGTTGCTGACCCACATCGACATGGGTGTTGCCACTTCCCCACCACACCTTGAAGCACGGACACACCATGGCCGATGAGGGCCATCATCTCATCATGCCATCTATCCATGTGCTCAGTATAAGCATGGATGGCACCCGACAGTTCACGAAGGTTGTCACTAACAGATGCAAGAGCAGCCCTTTGCAGCCTCAGGCCCTGTCTGGTGTAATGTTCAATACATGCCTGCACCACCATTACAGCCTGAAACATGCACCTGCTGGTACCAGCTATGTGGCCTATGCAAGGGGCATGATGTCCAATGGCCCTATTACGAGCACCCTGGGACATCTGAAATAAAAAAGACCACAGTAAAGAACTTCTCGAAAGCCGACTTCACACTTCTAAAGACTAGTGTGGTCTCTTTTAAGCCCCCCCGAGCCGGCGGAAAACAGTATTCAAGCCGCTGAATCACTTACAAATGCCTTCTACCAGCACCTGCAGGACTGCATGGATAAGGCAATCCCAAGCAAAACAAAGACTCTTTGTACCAAAGGCAAGCGTCCAGTCTGGTGGACCCCAGCCATAAACAAACTCTACAACAAAAGGAGGAAGCTACTACAAGATAGAGCAAAATCCTTAAAAGGTAAGACACCCTTGATCACTATAAGTAAAAAACTAAGAGCTCTCATAAAATCATCCAAAGCAAATTTTGAGAGAAAAATAGCTATAGACTCAAAAGACAATCATAAGGCCTTCTTTAGCTATGTTAGAAACCTGGAAGGAAACTCCCAGATATGTTCAGAACTAGTTCAAAATGATGTGAAGATTACTGATCCTACAGACATTGCCAACATACTGGCTGACAGGTTCAGTGCAAACTTCTCCCCCAAAAGGAGAGATATCTATACCAAGCGATTGCAGCCCCCAAACATCTCCAACGCAAGTGAGAAATGCTCGCCAAAGCAAAACACAGCATCCATGGGACCTGATGGTGTCCCCGGCTGTGTGCTCCACGAACTCAACGAGGAATTAAACCCACAGCTAGGACAGCTGTTTAATCATAGTCTTACCTCTGGATACACCCAGGAGTGGCGCACTGCAACTGTGGTCCCACTTCACAAAGGCGGTGCCTCCACCGACCCTGGAAATTACCGGCCCATTAGCTTGACAAGCCTTATCTGCAAAGCCATGGAGAGGATCATAATGGACCTCATAAATAAAGACATAGGGAATTTGCAGACTTTGGATCCATCCCAGTTCGGCTTTGTCAAAGGCAGATCATGCCTTCTAAACTTGGTTGACTTTTTCAAAACAGTCACCAAAGCCATTGATGAGGGAAAGGCAGTCCATACAGCCTACCTCGATCTGGCAAAGGCCTTCGATACAATACCTCACTCGGGTATCATTGAAAAACTCATCAGCTTAAATGTTAACCCATACATCACAAGATGGGTTGCAAACTGGCTGAGTGACAGAACCCACAAGGTCAGAGTTGCTGGCGCCATGTCAGACTCAAAGCCTGTCACAAGTGGTGTACCACAGGGCTCAGTCCTGGGCCCACTTTTGTTTGGCATCTACTTTTCCGAAGTACAAGCAAACACAGGAGGGTTATGACTGCAAACTGGGCGCCATAGTAGAAAACACATCTGACACAGATATCCTTCAGAAGGGTCTCACAGAAATGGATAACTGGTGCCAGAGCCATGGCCTAAAGTTAAATGCCAAAAAATGCATAGTCATACCCTTCGGGAAAAACAAGGTTACCCCTAGCTACCAAATAGGTGGCAATCCACTGAGCACAGAAGAAGTTATCAGGGACCTGGGGACCCAGGTTGATAGTAGTCTGTCATTCGACACCCATGTAGCCAAAGTAGTTAGGAAGACCTTCTACATTGCCCACCTTATCATGAAGGGATTCTCATCTAGATCAAGGGAGGTCATAGTCTCCCTATACTCATCACTCATCAGACCAATGATTGAGTACAATGCCCCATTCGGAATGTATCTGACCCGACACTTGCAGCAGCTTGAGAGGCCACAAAAGTTCCTCACCAAAAGGATAAAGGGTCTCAAACATCTGTCCTATGCTGCCCGACTGAAAGAACTCCAGCTCTATTCAGTCGCTTACCGCTTACTCAGAGGTGACCTTTGCCTAACATACAAGGCCATGTCAAACCCAGATTTGATGAATATGCTTCACCTCAAAAAATCTAGATCCGTCAGAGCCACAAGGGCGGGAGACTTAAACCTTGAAACGGCTATTAATAGGGCATGCTGGAGGGATAGATTCATCACCCAAAGACTCCCTATGCTGTGGAACAAAATCCCGGTATATGTGAGGCAGAGCACCTCGCTGGCCTTGTTCAAGAGAAATCTTGACCAATGGATGGGAGATCGCAGATATACCCCAGGGATTACCTCAGTGTCACTGCTCGACAGAGGCACAGCAAAATAATGGGTATAGTTCCCCATACTAAAGGGGTGGCGTAAGCCACAAAACTATGGGCTAGGCTTGTAAATGCCCTCGGGCAGATAGCCTAGTATGAACCTATGAACCTATGAACCTATGTGGTACCCTGCTGGCCATTCAGCTATGCCTGTGGTAACCAGACACAGTAGGCATGGTTTCCACACTTCTCTGTACACTGCCACCAAATGCCAGTTGGTCCTCCACTATGGCTACTGGTGATGGGGTATGTGTAGGCACTGGAACTGTGTGCAGGGTTGGGGTGGCTAAAAGGGAGATGTCAAATGTTGGCACACTGTTGGCCCCTGACAACCCCTCCCATGCCTCAACAGTACTATCATCATCTTCGGTGTCTGTATGGACTCCAACATCAAATTGCATGCAGGAGGGACCCTGACCCACCTTGCCACCTGTGGAGGAAAACAACAAACACACTTTAAAAGCTGTACAGCATTGTCTAACAGTACACATACACATGCACACACACACACACACACACACACACACACACACACACACACACACACACACACACACACACACACACACACACACACACACACACACACACACACACCTCTGTAATACCTACCTGTCCATGGCTTTACAGACAGTCCCACGCATATGTCCATGTGTTACCACATCCTGCAACACACTTGTTAACATATACACATTGATACCACTCATTAACATCACAGTCCTTTAAAAGCCCACATAATGGCCACAACACAAGGCCTGTTGCTACTTTACCTGCCTGACCTGTGTGTAGTGGATTTACATGGCCTGACTGCTGTCATTCAGTATGCACCTTCTGTATGCCCGGAAATGATGTGCATAGCCCCTATATGTGTGGGCTACTATGTTGTATCCATAATATCTCACACTGGTGTGTCAAGTGTATGTAATGCTCAGTACATGCCAAATATGCTGCTCCTTCAGCCTATCATGTGACAACTGTAATATTTGGATACACTCCCTGCTGTTGACTAGTACTTCCCCAATGCATCTGTAGAGCTACATACATGGGTTGTAGGTGACCTCTCTGCTGACTGTGATATTAAGGGTGTACCTGGTGTCTACCTTCCCTCTGGACGCCTGTTCCATGCTACAGACCATATTATACTATTTGCTGTCCTGTGATTACACACATGACAGGTACTCCTGGTGTGTAATGTGGCAGTCCATGTCCATGTATTGCACATTCCCAAAGGGAGGTACAGCCATATGAACACCCCACAATCACACATGTGCATACATAGCCACACACACAAGCACACACATGCACACACACATCCTACATGCATCTATCTCCCTCCACTTCACCAGAGAGACCCTGCAGGCAAACTAACTAACCACCAGGATGCACACAGACACACACACACATACAGGTGAGATTATACAATGATAGTACATACAGTCCTCCTATTACCCATCTGCCAACATGCAGAACATATGGTACAGAACAGCATACGGTTTAGCTATAGTCAATCCATGCTAGCAACAGTGTACATGTGTGTGTGTGATCATGAGCTGTGTCACTAGGTGATGCCACTTACACTGGATACCACTGCACCCATGTACACAGTATTGCTGAACACCTGTTCTGCACCCTGCCATGTACTGTGCACCACAACTCACAGGTGTACAACCCATTGCGGAATGTGTAGTCCTGTGCCAGTATGTCAGCTTTATTTCTCACCGCCCTATGTTTTTCAGCAACACATACCTGGGATGATATGTGGACAGTTGTCGGTGAATGCCTGATGCCTGATTTACAGCTGTCAACATCAACAGACCATGTATGACCACTGCAATACTCTGACAACCCTCAGAGCATACCATGGCTATGGGGATGTACACACCTTTATTGATTTTACACATGCATCCTTGATCTGCCATTGGACCACATCACCGCATATCTTAGCAGTATAGGAGCCCAATATGTGACATATGTCCTGTACTTTCACATGCAGTGTCTACAGATTGTGTTTGGTGTGTGGCTGCTGACCACAATGCATACACGCCATGTGGGCATATGTGTGCACACCCTTATCATGATGGTTTATTGCACCTCTTGCTGTGTGTACTACAGCAGTCACTGTTCCTGGCAGGGGTATACCAATGTGGGCTATCTGCATTTGCCAGTGTATGTTCAGTCTGCCCTACACATGTCCCCCTATTCTGCATGATTGCAAGGTCTACTCATGTGCACATCCCATTGCGTTCACACACTGCTGTCACTATTGCTGTGTGGGAAGGGTTATGGCTGCCACAGGTCCTAAACCTGACTATGTGCAGATAGAGCCATTCCTAAAAATCCTGCTGCAGTGCACTGGTGTCATGCTGAGACCCTCCCTCCTTCAGGTTTTATGCAGATGCATGACAAGTAAGCCCTACACATGTGTCACTTTGCAGTGTCCCATACACTGAACACCACATGTTGCAGCCTGGACCCAGTTGATAATGTGGACTGCTGTAATGCCTTATGCCATAGTGTATCTCTGCAGCAGTTGCCATTGTCCTACAGGTATATACACTGATGTTGCACAGTATATGGGTGTTGCTCCAAACGTCACTATGTTAGGCCATGTCTACCACCATTATGTTACTCCCTGTGGACACATTCCACAATGACAGGATGTTAGTTATCATGCAGGTGTCTGACATACCCTTCCAATACCCCATCTTGGTCACTTCTGTGACATGAATTTCACAGCAACAATACATGCACATGTACAACATGCATTCAGGGTAGGTGTGTTCGATGTGTGCATGGACTATACCATCATCATTACATGCCCGGTGTGTTGGCAAGCATCTACATAAAACATACTCACCAGCTACAGGCTGCTGCCTTGGTGATATCCCGGAGGGACCTACATAAGAGGGTGAGAGATGCAATGTCAGTGGCCACACCTGTGGCAGTGCTACAGGGTGGGTGCAGTATTATCATACATCAACGGTACATTCCCATGATACTACCATATCTAGACATCTGTTTATCATTACAATGCAGCAACACAATGTATCTATGACATGCCAGATATGCATGATCTACCTGTACCAATGCAGATATATACACAACAGTGGTCTACTGATGTGCCCTGTGTCCTTACCTGCACACTCCTCGGCCGGTGACTGAGGGACACTCACCTCCATGAAGGAGTCTAGTTGTTGTTGGCTGTCCAGAAGGGCAGGTGCCACGAGGCTGGCCAGGAGCTCCTCCACACGTGTCAGGGGGGAATGGATGGCATGGCACCCCTTGTGGCGAGGTGATCCCCCCGGTCTGCAGCAGCATGCCGATAGGCATTGCAAAGCAGGTCAGTACAATGATGCCAGACCTGCTCATAACTGTGGTTGTGCAGTCCAACATCATTGACCCTGTGGACTAGGTCGATCCACAGGGTAGTCCAATCCTGCTGCTCATGTGTGGCCCTGCCAAACAGCACTGGATAGTGCTGGATCATGTGTGCTATTGACACTTCATGCTCCACATGGGAATAGGTGGGCAACCGTGCATGTGCCATCTTGGCTGAAAGACATAAAGATGGAAACAGGTCTGGGCAAGGTTACCACAGTTTGTAATACACATCTCTGTCACCCCTCACCATAACAGCTTCAAGAAACTGTACACACAGCTCATTAGGTATGGCTACAGCTTACCTATCAGTTGGACAGATATTGTATTGTACCACATTTTCTGCTATGTGATTGTAGCCATGTCCCCTGTGTGGACACTATCATGGCTGGCCTGTTACAGACTATTCATCTGCATGCCATTGTCAGGGCCACTATGGTTTGATATATGCCAGTGGTATGGCTGCTCTGAGATTGCTGCACATCTGACATTCTGTGTTATTGGGGATATCTATGCATGCTGTTGGACATGTACCGGGATTGTGTAGACTATTACTATCAACATATGTTCTATAACAGTGACACAATAACATGTATATGTTCTATTGGCCAGCAGATCCACCTCTCCAAACCCATCTGCCCATGATACCTGGCCACATCACATGTGTGTTCCAACCTGGGGCCTCCTAATGTACTGTTCTAGCAATGCCATCAGATGGAACCACCCAGGGGATGCTGTCCCCCCCTCAAGGCACACACAGACATGTTCCTGCCCCCTGAGCTCAGGTCTATGGTCTGTTCCATACCAGGCTCCACAGCCACATGAGGGGATATGCTACATCAGTCTGAGGCACCCAGTACACATTCACAGGGCCAACATGCTCCTCCTGCTCAGCCTCCAGACCAGGCATCTTCAGGATGTGGATGGCTGTTGTGAGTAGAAGTGGGTGGGAGGCTTGTTCCCATTGTGCCCATATTGGGCCCCATGGGTCATCCACATCACAGACCACACACACCATCCACGGTGTTTACCCTCCATATGTGTCACATACCACCCCTGTAGACTGTCCTCTATATCTACAAATCCTGACCACCTCCACATGTGTACCTGCCATATTTCCCTATATTCCCATTGCATATTTCACAAATGGGGGCAATGTGGTCCCAACAAGGGACTAACATGTGACATATCCATCCATGGTGCACACACTGCCAGCTGTTGATATCTGTGTGTATTGCTATGTGTGCTGGTGCCTCGCACATATCACTCATCACTGTAGTAGTAATATAGGGAACATGTCTTTATATACATATATGTTTGTGTGTGTGTTTGTATATATGTAGATGTGCATATAGGTATATATCTATATATGTGTAGATATATGTGATGTATATATGTGCACATATGCATGCCTACACATGGGTATATGTATATTTCTGGACATACATGCTGATATACATATATATCTTTATATATTATATATGTGACATATGTACACATATGCATACCTATATGTGGGGTACATTCAGACATCAGCTCCACAATCTCACAACACCTTACTGCACAGTTGCACTGTTCTGCCTAGCTACAACACAGACAGGTGCCACATATGGACATGGCCTGACATTGGGGGGGGGGTATAAGTAGGACCCGATTGCAGGTAACCCTATTACACACCTATGGAATTCCGGCATGCTGCATTACAGATTAACCTGAGTATCCTGTCAGTGGTGGGCCATGGCTCCCACATGTCCATAACAAAGGCATTACTTCCACCACCAGCTGTTGGCCACATAATATACATACTTCTCATTACACAGCACACACTGTGATGGCTTACATCTTGTCTGTCAGTGCTGACCTGCACAGTTGATGGCTATAACCCACTACCCACAGGGACAGACACAATTGTCCATAACCATTGCTCAGTTGAACATCATCACAGCAACACCTGATGGCACATATAAATCATTCCACATCATCTATCCCATTATGATGGACCAGGTACTACATTTTATTACATGTATATATACTTCACATAGCTGTTGTGGGAATGATGTCTTGTCGAATGACAGTATGCTAAATGCCTTTGACTTATTATTTTATTTTGCAGAGATCTCTCTCTCTCATCTCTCTCCTCTCTGTCTCTCTCTCTCTCTCTCTCTCTCTCTCTCTCTAGTAAATGGATTGATCTGCTTTGAATAGATTGCAGCCTGGCTTTATTAGGTGAAGCACATGATCAGGTGATGGCCTTTGCACCAATCAGTGTCCTCTACTTGCTAACTGCATGCAGCTTGCTGTGTAGTACTTCCAATTACCACTGTCATAGTGATGGACATCCTTCCTGTGTGTGGGCATCAATGTTACAGACAGCAGGTAGCAATACCTCTTACAGGAGAACCGGCACACTCAGGCCAGCTGCATATCTGTAGGAGGTTCCAGAACTAAAGACAAAGTGTGAGTAGAGTTGTGTTATGCTTTGTATAGTACTGGTGTTACAGGGTGTGTGTGTACATACTAGCTTACCTTGGAATGCAGACTGTCTGCATAGCTCTCAGCTGTGGTCCTATCTTCTTGGTGGCCAGAGGAGTGCCTATTATGTTTTGTCTGTCCACCACACAAGTCCTGTGTCAGATATTTCACTGGCAGTTTGTGTGTTGAGTGCTATCAATACATGGCTACATCAATTTATGTTTCTAACCTCAGTTCCCTGACTAAGGGTATGTTGCAGACTAGCCTGTAACACCAGCAACTTGATTAGTGTATGGCAACAGTTTTCTACATATGGGCCTGTGAGTATATCATGCTGCCATTCCTGCCATCAGTCGACTGCTGTTGTATCCCCCACACATATGGTGGGGCTTGGGCCATATATGTGCGGGCTTCACCTACACAATACATGTGTGCCCTTATGCACTCTAGAGACCAGTGTATGTAACAGTGGTATATGGCCCTGTATTATTGAGTCTGGGGTGGATGCACCATAAATAACCTAGGCTGTTACAAAATGTGGGGGGATCAGGGGTGAGCTGCCTTAAGGTATCTGGATGTACAGTACCATACAATTCACCTATATTTACATTACATACATAAATTGGGATAATGCAGGCCTACTGCCTCCTGCCATACAAACTGTTCTGCTTGTTAGTGTGCTTGTGGTAGTGTCAGTTATGCCTTGTTATGTAACAGTTACATCCCATTTGGTCAACTGAAGTCTTTACCACCTAGTGATTTTGTAAAGAGTGTAGATAAAGGCTGCTGAACTTTACACCTGCATTACTTACTGTTGATTGTTTGGTATCTTGTGGCCCAGTCTGTCTTTACTATTGTACAATTTTAAGGGCTTGGCCTGGACAGCAACAGTTGTGAACCTTTCCAGACTACTGTATTAGTATAACTGTTTCACAGTTGCATTACTCTGTTTATATGGATGTCAGTGACTGAACAGCTGTATGACATGGTATATAAAATTGTAATAGTACACAAATAAAGGTTTTCCATTTCTGCAAACCTGTGTGTGGTGTTTTATCCTATGACCTCTCTGTGGGTATATGTTGCAGGCAACAATTGTGATTTGTATGGGTGGACCATACAGTGTCCAATTGTTAAGGTGTTAACTGTAGGCATAGTGGCTGTTCCATATTGTGTGCACCTTCTACATATGTATCTTACTGTACATATCACTGCGTGTGTATGTGTAGTCACATGTATAACTATATATATATATATATATATATATATATATATATATATATATATATATATATATATATATATATATATATATATATATATATATATATATATATATATATATATATATATGTGTGTGTGTATCTGTATCTGCATATATGTGTCTGTGTATATATATCCTAGGGATGTTGATAGCTTCCACATTTTACATTTCCTATGGGAGCCAGACTGTACTACATGATATGCTACCAATGCCAGTCTAACATCATACAGGTGGGATGTAGTACTGTTAACATCTTGTGCCCATGTCGTGCCAGGTCCTTGTTATGGAATCTGCAACACTTGGTAGTGTATTGCAGGGTGGACGTGTTTGGCTGTGGGGGTATACCTATTTGTACAAGATGTATATTGTTTGGGGCCTCTCAACCCCATTAACGGTGCATGTGGACATATATGTTTTAGTTAATTTCATTTTATTTTATTTATTTATTTACATTTGTTGACCGGGAGTGTCTGACTGGACAGAGGTCCATTTTCAGTGGAGGCCCGGGGAGAAAAGCTCCACAGTTAAAATAAACAGACAGTAGTTACATTGGATTACATAGCAATTAACAATATAACATGGCAATTACTTACAACATGTTTACAGATGAAGAACATAGTACATCGGTAGACAACTAAAATCTTTATCTGTGAAGTACATAACAGACATTAACAAATGTTACAATAAGAAATTCCTGCTGTATAATAAGTACTAGGCTTATGAGCATCTGAGCTTGCTATAATCATGGTAGTTAGTGGAGTGGAAAGAAAGGTAGTGGTTGGATAGGGTGGGTGATTTTAGAGTGGGAGTTGCAAGGGCATAGCCAGCATGTTTTTAGGTGCGCTTTTAGTAAAGTTTTAAAGTGGGTGCATGATGGTACAGAGGTAATTGTGGGTGGGAGGGAGTTCCATAATTTGGCTATGGTGCAAGAGAATAGTGCTTCACCAGTGGAGTTATTGGCTTTAGTGATCTGCAAGTGATTTTTGTTGCTGGATCTTAGTGGTCTGGTGGTGTGATAGGGTTGGAGTAGATTCTGGAGAGATGGGAGTGGATGCTTTACTAGTTTCTGGGCGAGTGAGAGTTGATACCATTGAAGGAGGTGAGGGAGTTCAAGCCAGCCCAGTTCAGCAAGTGAGAGACAGTGGTGACTACGGTAGGATGCCCCTGTGGTGAATTTGGCAATTTTGTTGTAGCAGGTTTCTAGCTTGTTTAGATCGCATTGCCTTAGGTTAGTATATACTGGAGAGGCATAAAGTAGGGTGGAGATAAGGTTGGAATTTGCTATTGAAATCTTTGCTACTTTGGTGAGAAGTTGCTTATTTCTGTATAACGCTCCTATTTTTTTGTGGACTTTTTTTATGGTCATGGATATGTGAATGTCAAATTTTAGTTTATTGTCTATTTCCACTCCTAGCAATTTGGTGTGTTCAGTTAGGTATATAGTGGTGTTGTCTTTTGCTGTGATGTTAAAGTGAGAGTTGTTTTGAGTATGTTTGGTGGGTTGGAAGATGAGTAGTTTAGTTTTGTTTGGGTTGAGTATTAATTGGGCATCGGATAACCAAGTTTCAACAGAGGAAAAGGCTTCCTGTGTGACTTTTTGCAGTTTGGGTAGGGACTAGGCTGAGCAGATGATGGTTGAGTCATCTGCGTATTGTATGAGTGTGCCATGTTTGGTGGCAGAGGCTAGATTATTGATGAAAACAAAGAAGAGTAGGGGTCCAAGGATGGATCCTTGGGGAACCCATATGGAGACAGGTAGTTGGGGAGATATGTCATTCTGCCATACAATGGATTGTTGGCAGTCAGACAGGAACTCTGAAACCAGTTGGTGACTGATTGTGAGAAGGTTAGGTTATTGAGGACAGAGATAAGTTGTTTGTATGGGACCATGTCAAATGCTTTTGATAGGTCTAGGAAAGTAGCAGAGGAGAGATAGCCATTGTTTTTATGCTGAAGGATGGTGTTAGTAAAGGAGAGTAAGGCAGTGGTGGTGCTATTTTGGTCGGAAACCATGCTGAGTATTGGAAAGGAGGTTGTTAGTAAGGAGGTAGTCTGAGACCTGAGAGTGTATGCATCTCTCTAGTATTTTGGAGAGAGAATAGCTATGGGGCAGTAATTGGTTAGTTCTGTGGAGGGTCCACCTTTGTGGAGGGGAATTATATGTGATACTTTCCACAGTGTGGGAACGTAACTTTCTGACAGAGATCGGTTAATTAAGATGGATACTGGGTAGGTCAGAGCATCAGCTGCAATTTGTAGGTATTCACTTGGGTGGTTGTCTGCTGCTAATTTGGTGGGCTTATGTTTAGTTAAGAGTTTTTTTATGTTGGAGGTAGGTACATGAGAAAAAGAGAAGGCAGTGGGGAGATTACTAGTTGGAGGTGTGGGTTGCAGGGGAGGGGGGTTGTGTTGTTTAGCTAGTGATAGTATGGTTTGTGTGAAGTGTGTGTTGAATGAGGTAGCAATATTTTCTGAGGAGTGAGGGATGTTAGGAGGAGGGGTACTGACTTTACCTGGGTGGAGGATGGAGTTTATGGAGGACCAGAATTGTTTGGGGCTCTGTTGGGAGGAGTCTAGGGCAGATTGGTAGTACTGGAATTTGTCCTGTTTTATTAGCTTTTTGACTCTATTGCGTAGTTCTAGGAATTTCTGTCTAGTTGAGGGGGTTTTGGTTTTGCACCAGTGCTCCCAGGCTTTATCCCTGTTTTTCTTTTCTGACTTAGTGGTTTTCTGTAGCCATGGGGGTTGTGCTTTGGTTCTGGAAAGTCTTATGGGGGCATGGTAATTAAGGATGCTCAGGAAGGTAGTATTAAAAAATTCAACTGCATCATCAAGACTGAGGTACTTTAGAGGATGCCAGTTACATTCTTTGAGGGATGAGATGAATGTGAGTGGGTTAAAGTTTAGTTTTTTATGTATTTGATGGTAGATGAGAGGTTTAGCTTGGTACAGGCATTTTTTGAGTAGGAATGTTGGGGAGTGATCACTGAGGCTATCTGATAAGCAGCCTGTTATATATGACTGGGACTCTTACTGACTAGTATCCAATCCAGGGTAGTGTGCTTGCTGGAGTTTTTATTTATCCTAGTTGGTGACTGGACGAGTTGGGTGAAGCCATGAAGGTTTACATGATGGGTTGGAAGGTTGCCAGAACAGGATTGCCAGTCAATATTGAAATCATCTAAATGATAGTTTCTTGGGGGAGATGGTGGGTAGACCAGCTGAGGAGGTTTTCTAATGGAGGGATGTTTTGGCCAGGTGGGAAGTAGCATCCAATTATGTTGATGGTTTTGTTTTGGTTTATTTTGAGGTTGGTATATATTATTTCTTCATTGCCTATTTGTGGAGCTGATGATTTTAAGTTCTGGATGTTTAGATGCTGTTTAAATGTAATAGCTACACCGCCTCCTTTCTTGTTTACCTGGTCTACTCTTAGTATGCCATAACCTGTAGGGAGTATTTGCTCACTGGTAATGTGAGGATAGTAGTTCCTGATACAGAATATCTGAGGTAAGCAGAGGAGATGAGGTGTGGCCAGTTAGTCGGAGAGCAGAAAAGATTTTATGTGATACAGGGACAGAGCCATGATTGCAAGAGGTGTGACTTTAGTGATTTCTTGAAAAGCGAGATGGATGGTGCAGAGGAGATACTTTGGGGGAGGTTATTCCATTCCCTAGCAATGGTGTGGGAGAACAGACTTTTCCCTGCAGTGTTATTGGCTTTGGTTATGCAGAGCAGGGTTTTGTTGGATGAGCGTAGAGGGCGATTAGCAGAATATTGGTTTAGAAGTTGGTTTAGGGCTGGGGTTTTCAGAGGGTTTCTTATTATATTGAAGGTGAGGACTAATTGGTGATAGCTAATTAGCTGAGGGAGTTCTAACCACTGTAGTTGCTTCAGGACAAGACAGTGATGACTTCTAAAAGTGGAGTTGCTAGTGAATTTTGCAGTTGCATTGTAACATGACTCTAGTTTGTTTAGGTCTGTTTTTCTGATATGAATTAGGATTGGTGATGCATACATTAGGGTAGACAAGAGGTGGGTTTGGGCTAAGGAGATTCTAGCTTGGTCTGATAGGAACTGTTTGTGTTTATATAGGGTTCCTAGTTTCTTATGTACTTTGTGATGGTTTGTGAAATATGGACATTAAAGTTTAGATTGTTATCTATTTCAACCCAGAGCAGTTTAGTATGGGGGGACGATTGTGGTCCCATTTTTGGAGGTGAAAAGGAGGTGTGGATTTGGATTTATTGGGGTTACAAAGGAGTAATTTGGTCTTGCTGGGGTTTAGAATGAGTTGGATATTGGTAATCCATTGTTCAACAGAGCAGAAGGATTCTTTGGTGAGCTTTTGAAGAGTGGTTATGGATGGGGCTGTGAAGATTAGGGTGGAGTTGTCTGCGTACTGTACAAGTGATGCATGCATGGTGGAAGTATGTAGTTTGTTAGTGAAAATGGTGAAAAGTATAGGACCCAGCATTGATCCTTGTGGGACTCCTATAGTAGTTGGTAATAGAAAAGATAGTGTACTTTGCCATTTAACTTATTGTTTTCTGTCACAGAGATAGCTTCTAAACCATGAAGTAGTAGAGAGGGTGAAGGATGAGGTTGACAGAGTGTCTAAGAGTAGGTTGTGGGAGACCATATCAAACACTTTTAATAGATCTAGGAATATGGCTGAGACAAATTTGTTGTTGTTTCTTAGATGGTTAATCTGATTGGTAAAGGAGAGTAGAACAGTGGTTGTGCTATGGCTTGGGTAGAAACCATGCTGTGTGGGGGAGATGAGGTTTTGTGAGGATAAGAAGTGCATTACCTGGGTGTGAATACATTTCTCTTGGAAAGGGGGGATGAGATAGCAATTGGCCGGTAGTTTGAAAGTTCATAGGAGTTTCCATCTTTGTGAAGGGGAATTATGTGACACTTTCCATAGATGGGGTATGTAGGTTTCTTGTATAGAGTGGCTTATAAGAATTGAGACAGAGTAGGCTAGTGATTCTGCAGCTAATTTTAGAAAATTTGTTGGTAAACCATCTGCTGTGAGTGTGGTGGGTTCTAGTTTACAGAGTAGCTTTTTAACTGAAGAGGTTGCTACAGGTGAGAGTGTGAAGGTGGGTATGTTAGTTTGTTGTACAGTTGGGGAGGTTTTAGTGTTCTTGTTGGATAGTTGGATAGATAGTGTGAGGATAGATTCTATGAAGTGATTGTTGAGTTCTGAAGCTATGCTATCATTATCAGAATTGTTGTTGTGAGATGGGGTGGTGGTTTTGCCTGGTTTTAGATGGGTAATGATGGCCTACAAGAACTTTTGGGGGTTTCTAGAGTGCTTGTTTTAGATGTCTAAGAAGTAGTTCTTTTTATCTACTTTTGTTTGGGTTTTGGCCTTATTTCGTAGTTCTTGATATTTCTTTCTGCCTTGGATAGTGTTATTCTTTTTCCAGGTTTTCCATGCATTGTCTCTGGCTTTTATTAAGGCTTTTGTTGTCCTATTTAGCCATGGGGCATAGTTAACTTTAGTCCTGAGTTTCCTGATGTGAGCTAGTATATTTAGTACATTCATAAAAGTAGTATTAAAAAATCAACTGCCTGGTCCAAAGGTAGAGTTTTTAGTGGATTCCAGTCCTGTTGCTGGAGCATACTGTTAAGAGTTTGTGGATTGACTTTCTGCTCTTCCCTAATCTCCTTGAATATCATGGGTTTAGGTATTTTTGCCTGTTTACGAAGGAGGAATGTGTGACAGTGGTCACTCAGTGTATCAGGTAAGCAGCCAACATGATAATTTTCTGTGGGGATATTAACTAGTGTCCAATCTAGAATGCAGGTTCTATTGGATTTTTTGTCTACTCTGGTGGGTTCTTGGATTAGTTGTGAGAATCCAAAAAAAATAATATGGTTTGAGGGGTTGTTGGAGTTGCAGGCTAGCCAGTCGAAGTTTAGGTCACCTAGCAGGATGGTTTCTTGGGGTAGGTTGATTGTGGCCCATTGTAGTAACTCTTCTATTATAGGTGAGTTATTTCCTGGAGGAATATAACTACAGAGGATGTTGATAGCAGGATGGTTTCTTGGGGTAGGTTGATTGCGGCCCATTGTAGTATCTCTTCTATTATAGGTGAGTTATTTCCTGGAGGAATATAACTACAGAGGATGTTGATAGCAGGATGATTTCTTGGGGTAGGTTGATTGTGGCCCATTGTAGTATCTCTTCTATTATAGGTGAGTTATTTCCTGGAGGAATATAACTACAGAGGATGTTGACAGCAGGATGGTTTCTTGGGGTAGGTTGATTGTGGCCCATTGTAGTATCTCTTCTATTATAGGTGAGTTATTTCCTGGAGGAATATAACTACAGAGGATGTTGATAGCAGGATGGTTTCTTGGGGTAGGTTGATTGTGGCCCATTGTAGTATCTCTTCTATTATAGGTGAGTTATTTCCTGGAGAAATATAACTACAGAGGATGTTGATAGCAGGATGGTTTCTTGGGGTAGGTTGATTGTGGCCCATTGTAGTATCTCTTCTATTATAGGTGAGTTATTTCCTGGAGGAATATAACTACAGAGGATGTTGATAGCAGGATGGTTTCTTGGGGTAGGTTGATTGTGGCCCATTGTAGTATCTCTTCTATTATAGGTGAGTTATTTCCTGGAGGAATATAACTACAGAGGATGTTGATAGCAGGATGGTTTCTTGGGGTAGGTTGATTGTGGCCCATTGTAGTATCTATTCTATTATAGGTGAGTTATTTCCTGGAGGAATATAACTACAGCGGATGTTGATAGCAGGATGGTTTCTTGGGGTAGGTTGACTGTGGCCCATTGCAGTATCTCTTCTATTATAGGGGAATTATTTCCTGGAGGAATATAACTACAGAGGATGTTGATAGCAGGATGGTTTCTTGGGGTAGGTTGATTGTGGCCCATTGTAGTATCTCTTCTATTATAGGTGAGTTATTTCCTGGAGGAATATAACTACAGAGGATGTTGATAGCAGGATGGTTTCTTGGGGTAGGTTGATTGTGGCCCATTGTAGTATCTTTTCTATTATAGGTGAGTTATTTCCTGGAGGAATATAACTATAGAGGTTGTTGATAGCAGGATGGTTTCTTGGGGTAGGTTGATTGTGGCCCATTGTAGTATCTCTTCTATTATAGGTGAGTTATTTCCTGGAGGAATATAACTACAGAGGATGTTGATAGCAGGATGGTTTCTTGGGGTAGGTTGATTGTGGCCCATTGTAGTATCTATTCTATTATAGGTGAGTTATTTCCTGGAGGAATATAACTACAGCGGATGTTGCTAGCAGGATGGTTTCTGTAGTATCTCTTCTATTACAGGTAGTATCTCTTCTATTATAGGTGAGTTATTTCCTGGAGGAATATAACTACAGAGGATGTTGATAGCAGGATGGTTTCTTGGGGTAGGTTGATTGTGGCCCATTGCAGTATCTCTTCTATTATAGGTGAGTTATTTCCTGGAGGAATATAACTACAGAGGATGTTGATAGCAGGATGGTTTCTTGGGGTAGGTTGATTGTGGCCCATTGTAGTATCTCTTCTATTATAGGTGAGTTATTTCCTGGAGGAATATAACTACAGAGGATGTTGATAGCAGGATGGTTTCTTGGGGTAGGTTGATTGTGGCCCATTGTAGTATCTCTTCTATTATAGGTGAGTTATTTCCTGGAGGAATATAACTACAGAGGATGTTGATAGCAGGATGGTTTCTTGGGGTAGGTTGATTGTGGCCCATTGCAGTATCTCTTCTATTATAGGTGAGTTATTTCCTGGAGGAATATAACTACAGAGGATGTTGATAGCAGGATGGTTTCTTGGGGTAGGTTGATTGTGGCCCATTGCAGTATCTCTTCTATTATAGGTGAGTTATTTCCTGGAGGAATATAACTACAGAGGATGTTGATAGCAGGATGGTTTCTTGGGGTAGGTTGATTGCAGCCTATTGTAGTATCTCTACTATTATAGGTGAGTTATTTCCTGGAGGAATATAACTACAGAGGATGTTGATCCTCTTTTTGTTTTTAAGGTACATAATGGAGCCTAATGTCTCTGCATTCTGGAAACCTCTATCTTGCCTTAGGATGTTATAGCCTGGGGGAAGAATTTCTTCATTTTTTTGTGGCAGGTTTTTGCCAGGTCTCTGTAACGGTTAGTATGTCTGGGGAGTAGTGGGATATGAATGCATGAAAGTCATGTAGTTTGTTGGATATGCTACATATGAATATATTGATAATAAGTAGGTCTGACTTGTATTTCTGGGATAGGATTGGGTTGCTTGGACATGGGTTGGGGTATATGTCCCCTGAGATTAGTAGCCATTTTCTGAGGAATAGTGTGAGTTTTATGGCATAGGCTATATCTATGTGTTTTTTGGGTACTGTTAACATTTTGTAAGGTAGTACGGTTGCTGTTTTGTGTGAGTTGTTGTTAAATAGTGTGGAGCATATTACTATATTTGTGTGAGGTTGTGTGTGTGGGTGTGTGTTATGTGGTAGGTAGTGTTTGTTGGTATGTTAGAGTGTATGGATGTGGTGTAAGCTAGAGTGGTGAGAGTTAATAGTAGTAGTCCTAGTGTGCCTTGCATGGTGTGGGTGGGGTGTACAGAGGAGGTTGTTGTGAGGTGGAGGGTGTGCAGTTGAAGTGGGAGTGGGTCTGATGACTGAGGGATGGTAATAGGCTGTTGTGGAGAGGTGGTGATTTATGGGCTATAAGTGTGGGAGTACTGGGGCGGGCATTATTTGGGGGCAGGGAGGGGAGCGGAGGGAGCTCGAAGGACAATCAGAGTGGGCTAGAGCAAGAGGGGTCTATATTAGAACATCAGAGTTTCAAAACTTTGAATGTTCTAATATCGAACCCTATTCAGCGAAAGCTGAAAACATCGAACATACAGAACAGCAAATTTTTTCCTAGGGAAAAAATGTGCAGTTCCAAAACACATATACACAACACAAGCACACCAAAGAAACAGCAATCCACACACAAACACCTAAAATCATACACCTAACCCTACACTAAACTATACACACACCACTAACTATCCACTTACCTTAACCCAAACCCTAACACTAAGGTCTGTCACTATCACACACTCATCTCACCTGCGCCCTAACCCTAACTCACCTACCCTGCTCTAACCCTCATGTCCACACAATCGCACACTTACCTGACCCACGCTCTAACCCTAACTCACCTAACCTGCCCTAACCCTCACATCCACACAATCGCACACATACCTAACCCGCGCCCTAATCATAACTCACCTAACCCACCCTAACCTTCAAGTCCACACAATTGCACACATACCTAACCTGCACCCTAACCCTAACTAACCTAACCCACACTCAATCGCACACTTACCTGAACCCAACCTGTAACTTTCCACCACAGAGCTGAAAATACCGAAGCAACAGAAATGGGCAACTGAATTCTTTCCCTAGGAAAAATTCAGTTTTCCCTTGCTTCGATATTAGAATATTCAAAGTTTTGAAACTTTGATGTTCTAATATAGACCCAAGCAAGAGAACCTAAAGCTGCAGAAACCTATCAGTAACAGCAAGAGATTGACTAAGCAAGAAGGTAGCTTAGCCTAAAGATATGATAAGGTAAGATTGAATAGTAATTAATCTGTGGTTAGCTTCCCTAGGAGAGACTGGGAAGATGGAACTCTAGAATGGGGAGTATGCTTTAACTAAAAATTCCACCCAGCTATGGTAAGAAGGGCGGATTCACAGAGTATGTCCCTACCGAGTGGCCAACTTCATTAAAACTCTCCAAGTTAGAAGCTGAATGGAGTTCAATGCAGCTGTGCTCAACTAACAAAGATGGTTACAAAGTATGAGAAAATTGTTAAAAACAAATTAAATGACATTCACCTAATAATTAATTCTACTGAAAGACTTGTGTTTACAAGTTGAGAATTCCCAGGGCTGATATGAGCTTTAGCTGAAAATTGCTTCAGAGACAAAGGTGGTGGGGGGGGGTGCAATCCCAAGGCTTGTGGATGGCCTGGGCAAACTAATAATTAATTCTACTGGAAGGCTTGTGTTTACAAGTTGAGAATTCCCAGGGCTGATTTGAGCTTTAGCTGAAAATTGCTTCAGAACCAAAGGTGGTGGTGGTGGGGGGGGTGCAATCCTGAGGCTTGTGGATGGCCTGAGCAAACTAATAATTAATTCTTCTGGAAGGCTTGTGTTTACAAGTTGAGAATTCCCAGGGATGATTTGAGCTTTAGCTGAAAATTGCTTCAGAACCAAAGGTGGTGGTTGTGGTAGGGGGTGCAATCCCAAGGCTTGTAAATGGCCCAAGTAAACTAATAATTAATTCTACTGGAAGGCTTGTGTTTACAAGTTGAGAATTCCCAGGGCTGATCTGAGATTTAGCTGAACATTGCTTCAGAACCAAAGGTGGTGGGGAGCGCAATCCCTAGGCTTGTGGATGGCCCAAGCAAACTAATAATTAATTCTACTGGAAGGCTTGTGTTTAAAAGTTGAGAATTCCCTGGGCTGATTTGAGCTTTAGTTGAAAATTGCTTCAGAACCAAAGATGGTGGTGGTGGTACAATCCTGAGGCTTGTAGATGTCAAACTAATAATTAATTCTACTGAAAGGCTTGTATTTACAAGTTGAGAATTCCCATGGCTGATTTGAGCTTTAGCTGAAAATTGCTTCAGAACCAAAGGTGGTGGTGGTGGTAGGGGGGTGCAATCCCAAGGCTTGTAAATGGCCCAAGTAAACTAATAATTAATTCTACTGGAAGGCTTGTGTTTACAAGTTGAGAATTCCCAGGGCTGATTTGAGCTTTAGCTGAAAATTGCTTCAGAACCAAAGCACGGTGGTGGGGGCGGCACAATCCTGAGGCTTGTGGATGTCCACAGAAAACTAATAATTAATTCTACTGGAAGGCTTGTGTTTACAAGTTGAGAATTCCCAGGGCTGATTTGAGCTTTAGCTGAAAATTGCTTAAGAACCAACGGTGGTGGTGTTGGGGGGGGCACAATCCTGAGGCTTGTGGATGTCCACAGCAAACTAATAATTAATTCTACTGGAAGGCTTGTGTTTACAATTTGAGAATTCCCAGGGCTGATTTGAGCTTTAGCTGAAAATTGCTTCAGAACCAAAGGTGGTGGTGGCGGTAGGGGGGTGCAATCCCGAGGCTTGTAAATGGCCCGTGTAAACTAATAATTAATTCTATTGGAAAGATTGTGTTGACAAGTTGAGAATTCCCAGGGCTGATTTGAGCTTTAGCTGTAAATTTCTTAAGAACCAAGGGTGGTGGGGGGGGCACAATCCCGAGGCTTGTGGATGGCCCAAGCAGAAGTGAGCACAGACAGCAGACTAAGGGAAGCTTCTTCAGGTTGGGACTATACTACACTTTTTCCATATACTTCTATGGAATATGGATCTTCATATACTATACTTTCCGTATACTCCAGTGCTGTTGAATATGTTGGAAAATCATATTGCAGGGTGTTTTGCATACTTTATACTGGTGTGCTGCAGATGCTGTCTGTGTGATTCCCTGACTATGATACATTCCACCTGCCAACTATATTCCTGAGGGCTTTCAATGGATCACTGTGAGTGGCAGAGGCCTTATTAGTCATGTCTAATTGATTGCCTTTAGTCTGCTATTTCCTTTTATTTTTTTCCCATTTCCTCCAGTTTTAGGCCTTTAAAATTGTTGCAGCTAGGGTGAACATTGCTGAGTAAAAAGGGCCCTCTCCTTAACATGAACACACTCAGCATTTTTGAAACCAGCTAAGCATAGTTGAGCAGCCTCAGACACACCCACTTGTTTAGCTGTACTTAGTTTGTTTCAGAAATGCTGAGCAGTGCTTAATGGTGCACAAATCCACTTAGCTGGGCTGAATGCTGTTTAGAATGAAACTTCTAAGCAATGATCAAACTGGCTTAGCAGAGTTGAGCACTGCTAAACATTGCTCAGTTTTCATGTAAAAATATTAACGAATTGGACATTAATTATTCATTACTGATATATTATTAAGTGTATATATTTTACTTTACATGACGTCCCCCTGTGTGCTTTGATTACATTACTTTCAGATGTGACTGTACTGTATGCATACCTCTCAACTGTACAGATTTTCTCAGAATATCCAGATTTTTGCCTTATATTTATGGTCCGTTTTTCATAAAATTGTGGCTTTCTGGCAAATTAGTGTCAAATCATTAAAGACTGAAGTTAGAAAATAATGACAGACATTTGAGTTTTAGACTGTATACCCTTCAGAAAATTCATGCTAATGCAAAACCTCTTATTCTATCAACTTTCTAAGTTTGTGAGAGCAATATTTAAAAATTGTAACTATTTGAACCACTTTTTTCATGACTTTGTCCAGATTTCGTACATTGAGAGGTATGACTATGGGATACTTGTGTTTACATGGGGGAGTTCACATAATAAATATATCACTGACACTGGAAATTTGGACCAGCTACACTACCCTAGTTAACAAATATCAATTACTACATTATTAAAAATATATATTTAACAATGCTTTCCCATATAAAAGCTGAATGGCCTGTCTTGGTATTCAAACCATGCACTTATTGCACGCAAAACTGAACTCTAACCACTAAGCTAACTCACAGGTGAAGATTTCAGATATACATTTCTATATAGCTTTTTCATGATGTTTAAGCACTGTTGAGAAAAGCTCTGTGATGCACAAACCTGCTCAGCTGCGATTAAACCTCAAATACAGTGGGGAAAAAAAATACAACCATTTTAAATATATATATATATATATATATATATATATATATATATATATATATATATATATATATATCGCTATATCAAATATTAGCATGCCAGTTGCAGGCCACATACTCTTCATGAAAATCCATGGTAATGCAAAACCTGTCATTCTATCAACTTCCTAAGTTTGTAAGAGCAATATTTAAAAACTATCCCTATTTCTGGCCTTTTGCCCCACTTTTAGTACTGCCTTTGTCCAGACTTCTTGCTCTAAGAGGTTCAGAGGTGTGTGTCCGAGGACACTATTTTAATGTAAAGTGCTAAACGGTACTTTCATAATGCAGTTGGTGTATTACAGTTCCTGTCATGTACCCCCTGCATTCCATTCCATTTACAGATCCTCTTTTCAGTCCCCATGGACACTGAAGGGTTTGTAAGCTCCAATGCATTTACAGAAAGCATGACACACCCTCTTTTCATGTCAGCTGCTTCTTCTTCCTACACCACCACATTATGGCCCCTACACAGTTAGGTACCCATGGACATGGTGTCCAATTTTGCAATTCAATAAACTTAGCTCATTTACATACACCTACTTGCTTGTACCCTATTTACACCACTACACCAGAGCCTATCTCCTTAGTAACCACCGTTACCTGCCATTGTTATGAGTCTGCATGCTGGCCAATACAATGTAAAAATTAAGTTTCACATTTATACTGGCTTTTTATTATTATTTTTTATTTTTTGCACGCTGCTGTGCTCCGGTTAAACAGATGAAATCTGCTAAAAAAAAAGTTTGATTTTAAATATTTTGCAACATGTTTGCATGCCAATGGCCATAGTTTTGGTCATTGTCATGCCTAATGCACATAATAAACACTCTACTTTTAGTTGTCATGGCCCTGTTTTTTTTTTGCAGTCCTGTACACTGTTATTAACCACATACATTTCTACTGCAGACACGGCTCCAACATGGATGCCTGTCTGCTTGCTGGATCGCAAATTCACCTAATTTGCATGGTTTTCGCCATCAAATGAGGTGATTTGCATTAGTCCCTAGCCTCTGTGCTGGAAGAGTGCTGGGATGCTCATGCACGCCCCCAGCCTTGTTTCCTGGATTGCACAAGCTCCGAACTCCGTGTTCGAGCTGTGCCACTATGCTTACACAGAGATTAGCTCCGTGTAAGCTTTATTGAATTACCCATATGTCTTAATTTATTGCACATCATCAGATTTCCAACCCATAAGTGTTTATTTCCTCAAGAGAAATATGTGGAGCAGTATGTTAATTTTGCAGATTTAGGCTATCTTATTCACTTTGCCAGAAGCTGTTTCTAGTTTAAAGAAGATTCTATTCAATGAAATCTCTTTAATTCCATGACAATTTGTCAGTGTTTGCATAGTTACAGAAGATATATCAGCTATAGGCACATGACTAAAATGTTCTTTAGGTGTTTCAGCTGACATTAAGTTTCTATGAGTACTTATGATATGCAGGTAATAGGAGATGGAATTTCTCTGTATGAGGCTTCTGGTGCTCGAACCTTAAGGTGTCCTGGTAGTCTCCCTTCAAGATTTAGCTCTCCATCATAGCAGAAACTCATGATCTCCTGACTCAGAAACTGGCAACACAAACGACCTTTTCCATAATGCAGAAAAGATTAAATCAAGAGGAAATGAATCACAGAGAGCAGTGTGGAGAAATGGTTACTATCTGTGGATAATGCATACATGAACTGACACTAAACAGTTGAAGTGCAGATGATTTTTATACAGAAATGAAACTGTTGTAAGAAGAACAAAGTCTTTATTAATTAGTGTTTGATTTTTGTGATTTGCTTTTGATGCTGATACAGTTTTGATTTTTTGCTTTAGTTTTGTTGTTCTCTTTAAAACAGGTGTTCCAGTTACAATATAATTTTGATATTCAGTAGTATTTATGGCACAGACTCACCTTCCTGTATTTACATTTATACTGAACTGTGTTGGATTTTGTGAGTTTTTATTCATCTCAACATGCATTCATCTAAAAGAAGCACATGCAGAAAGGGGTGAAAGTTGTTCATACTGATCAGTGTCATCTGTTGCTTATTTGATTGTCCTAGTTTCAAATATGTACAGTTATCTCTTCAAGATTTAGTGTCAGAATGCAAGTGCAAATATGCAGCAATCTTTAAGACAGATGATTATGCTGTAGCCTCACTGCTATATTTACTGGTTTTTATTCTGCCTCTCTACGCAGTTTTACAGGCCAGATTTGCGAATGTGATGGATCAGTAAGGTGTTTTTCACCACATATATTGTGTTAACACTTTTCACTTGATGAATTTTAGGTAAAGCAGAACAGCATGGAATTATCTGCAGGATGAGCAGTGTTACAGAATGCAGAACTGAATCCCTATTTATTCATGTCTAGAACATTTCCCAGTTCTTATTTGTGATCCCAAAGCCACCAGAGCAGACTGCATTTCTTGATTATTAAATGAACTAACATTTCATCTGGACCCAACATTTATTGTGGTAAGCTATTCCCACTGAAGTACAGCATTCTGTGGGGCTTCTGATGGATTCTCTTTGCACCCATCAGCACACTAGTGGATAGGAGGTTGATCAATGGCAGATTTACTGGGGAAGCTATGGGAGCTAAAGCTCCCCTTTAGTGCCTACCTATCAACCATACCGCTTTTGGCTTTATAGTCTAGTTTTAGTTTTCCTCTTTAAAGTCTTCAGTGTGGCTCTTGAAATGTAATTGGACTGTGAAGATCAGCTCCTTGTCAGTTGATCCTCAGATCTAATCACATTCAGTCAGGAGCTACACAAGTCAGGGGTTACAAACTACAGTAGATTTAAAAAAATGCAGTCCTCCATTGTTTTCCAGCTGTTCCTCCCTGATGTCAGACAATTTGTTGAGCAGATGGAGAGAAGTCAGCAGAATGGCAGAGAGGTGGCTTCTGGTAAGAGGCAGACATATGTGTCAATTTGCAAGAAAGTTAACTAGTTTTTTTAATTCCCATCAACTATCTGACTTCACAGAATGCCCTTGATTATTTGCCTTTGCATGGTGTGAGCAAACAAGCAGTTTATGACAATGTGTATGTTTTCTAAAACAGAGAGCCAGAGCATGTTTTTTTTACATTGCTGCAACTACGTACTTAGTCTGCTACAAAATAATGTCCTGTCTGCTCTATTAAGTGAGATGGCAGGTAGGCAAGTTTTTTTTTTTATAGATAAAATCAATTAAGGGGAAAAGGGCTTAATAAAAACCTGTCATTAACTTGATTTGCATTGGTCTTGCCCTTACCTTGATGACTCAGAAGTTCGGCAGTAAATTGTTTTGTTAAAGTTTCCTGGGTCACATAATAACCTCCGTATACTGCTATCTTTGTTACCCTTTATTTAAACAGGTGTACCTTTTCCACTCTTTGCTATTGCTTCTGATAAAACATCATTTAACAATCTGTGCAGATAGTAGTTCAGAATAATATCGGCATTAAAAAAAAAGATGTTGGGGGAATTCAGTAAAGCTTACATGGAGCTAATCTCCATGTAAGCATAGTGCCACGGCTTGAACACGGAGTTTGCAGCATGTGCGATCCATTAGACAAGGTTGGGGGTGTGCATGAGCCTCCCAGCACTATTCTGGCATGGATGCAATGGAATAATGCAAATCACCACATTTGCTGGTGAAAACCATGTAAATGAGGTGAATTTGTGATCCAGGATGCAGGCAGGTATCCATGTTGGAGCCGTGTCTGCAGCAGAAATGTATGCGGTTAGTAACCATGTACATGTCTGCACAAATCAAAACGGGGGCATGACAGTTCAAAGTAAAGCATGTGTTATGTTCATTAGACATGCCAATGGCCAAAACTATGGCCATTGGAATGCCAAAGTGTTTTAAAATTGCAAAAATCAAAATTTTTTTTGGCCAATTTTTGGCTGTTTAAGCAGAGTGCAGCAGCGCACAAATGCGATCGTGCAGAAAATAAAAAAATTAGGAAAAAGGCAATTAAATGTGAAACACTAATTTTGCCATTATAGTGGGCAGCATGCAGACTCATAACAATAACAGGTAACAGTGGTTGCCAAAGACATAGGCTCCAGTGTAGTTGTGTAACTAGGGTATAAGCTAGTAGGGATGATGTAAATGAGCTGAATTTATTGAAAAGCAAAATGGGAGACCATGTCCATGGGTACCTAACCGTGTAAGAGCTATAATGTGATGGTGTAAGCAAAAGAAGCAGCTGACATGAAAAAGGGGTGTGTCATGCTTGGTGTAAGCACATTGGAGCTCTATGGCTCCTATTTGCACTCAGCTAAGCACAGCTAAGCAAGGGGGTGTGTCTGGGGCTGCTTTGCTGGTTCAAGAAATGATGAGCGTATTCATGTCCAGGGGAAGGCCTTTTCTGCTCAGCAATGTTTACACTAGCTAAAACAGTTTGCATGGCACACCACGAGGCTTAAACACAGTGGCAATAGAAAAAAAAAGGAAATAGAATAAAGGAAATGAACTACTAATATGAACATTGCCACTCACAGTGGCCCATTCAAACCCCTCAATAATATAGCTGGCAGGCAGAATGTATCATAGTCAGCCAGTCACACAGGCAGTATCTGCAGCACACCAGTATAAAGTATGCAAACACATTTCAGTCTGTTTTTTCCTACACACCATGCACCATTGGTGTACACAATTGGGAATTTTAACTGACAAAATGATAGGGGCTGCTGCTGCTTTCCTACATCTCTATGTGGTACAGACTAAGGGCGGTGATGAGGATAATGCTGACAACCAGCCCAGACCAAGGAAGAGAAGAGTGTTCAGACCCAGGATAACCTTCCAGGGGCTACATGAGCTGGACATACTAGAGCTTTACAGGGTGGACAGGGACATACTTCAGCAATTCACCGAGATTTGCTGGCCTCACCTCAGACCCAGAGCAAAAAGAAGGGAAACCATCCCAGTTGAAACCAAGGTATGTGCAGCCTTAAGAATACTAGCTACAGGTACTTTCTAAAGACCTACTGGGGACATCATGGGGGTCTCACAGGCATCTGCATCCAGGGTATTACACCAGTTCCTAGATGCCATGCTATCACATGCCTGTGAGAATATTTATTTCCCCAGCACCCCCAAGGAGAGGACCAGCAATAGGAGTCTCTTCTACTGTGTAGCAGACTACCCAGAAGTACTGGGTGCCATAGACTGCACTCACGTCCACATCAAAGCACCACTAGTGAAGATGGTAAAGTGTATGTCAACTGCAAGGGCTATCACTCCATCAACTGCCAGGACATGTGCAATGCCCAGGGCACTATCATGAATATGTGTGCTGGCAGCCCTGGCAGATATCATGACTCCCACAGCTGGCATGCCTCACAGCTGTACCAGGCATTTGCCAGGGGGGGACATCCCATATGGCCATCTTGTGGGGGATGCTGACTATGCACTGGAACCATGGATTATGGCACCCATCAGAAATACACACACATCCACTGAAGAATTCCATAATAAGGCAAGCACACACACAAACTAGGAACATTATGCAGCATGTTTTTGGGATGCTCAAGTCATGGTTCCACTGCCTTGACATATCTGGTGGAGCCTTGCAGTACACTCCAGCCACATGTGTGCACATGTTCATAGTATGTGACATGCTGCACAATATGATTCTACAGAAACAGCTGCAGCAGGAACATCACAGGGAAGAGGCACACAGCCCTCCACCATTGCCTAGGTCTCCTCAGGCTTAGGGGGACTTGGAGGAGGAACCACCTGAGCCTGCCCTTGTAGGTAGGTGTAGGCATGCCCAGTATGCCCTGGTCTTGGCAAAGAGGCAATAGCACATACATTGACACCCTAGGAATCCAGGGACTGACACCTCACTCTGACACACACACACACACACACACACACACACACACACACACACAGTAAAATGGATGCCACACACATCACACTACCTGCATCTTACCTGGTATAGGCTGTGTACTGCATGCATCCGACAGAGTCATACCTCAAGCACCATCCTCACAACTGCTGCAGGCATAAGGTAAGCCACTCTTCTTAACAATAGATGAATGATGTAGTAAGTTTTGTTAGCATATCTCAGGTATTGCTGCATGTATGTAAGGGAATGGAGTGGCCTACTGGGATAGCAGCAGACAACTAACAACTATGTGAAACAACAGGAAATGTCTGCCCAGTACTGGCTTCCACAGAGTATGCAGTAGTCCCCTAGGTGACAAAACACACTGCAGTGTATGTGGGAAACAAATAAACTGGGAGGGGGGGTCATAGGTCACATGCATGGATGTCAATGTTGGGGTCCCATACTCACCCCTCAGCATCTCCCAGCAAGTCACCCATAGAAAACCATAAAGAAATTTCTGGCAAAGGCCCACAAATAAGGACAATGATGAAATAGCCCTCTTACAGACTTACACAATTATATCACAGCAGGTCTTAGTTGCATGAAGTCACCAAAGGGTAGGGAGTCTGAGCCTCAAATGTCTCCCATTACATTTTAACCTTTAGTCTTTAGTGATATGCCAGTATTTTCCAAGACAGGCACAACACTATGCTAAATGTAAGCAAAAAGTAAAGCCAACATCTGCATAGTCTGTGCAAATGTGTACAGTTGACGGGCATGCCCCCAACAAACCCGTATCCCCATAGAAATGCAGTAACATGTATGTTTGTTAGGTAATAGCACCAGAGCACACATTCCCAGGGCTGTCCCAATAAACTTGATAACGTGTTGAATGTCCACAATATGCAGGGGTCAATGAGCTATGTATATGCATGGTAAATACTGTCAGGAAGTGGGCAGCACTTACCCTTGGCTGTTGTTGCTTAGTGGCCTAGGTACAGTACTGTGGTTGACAGGGTCCTTGTTCCAAGAGATTCTGTGTCAACTATTTTTCATGTCAGCTACACCTACAGTAGGACCTGTACACACTCCAGAAATCAATATCCATTACTGCAGGAAAGATGGAGAAGTCAAGGACAGGGGGCCACTCATATGGACAGCACACAGCTCAGAGTAACCTACAAAGTGCATAGCATACCTCTCAACTATACAGATATTTGCAGAATGTCCAGAGTTTTGCATCATAATTTTGATGTTTTTCATGAAATTCGTGTTTTCTGGCAAATCATTAAAGACTAAAGTCAGAAGATAATGAACAGATTTTAGTTTCAGACTTCCTATCCTTTAGAAAAATGCATGCTAATGCAAAACCTGTTATTGTAGAAGTTATGTAAGTTTGTAAGGGCAATGTTTAAAACTTGTCCCTATTTTTGGCCCTTTGTCCCCCAATTATTTATGGCTTTTTCCAGATTTCTGGCTCTAAGAGGTTGAGATGTACAGTGCCTAGTAGGACAGCATGTACCTGAAAATTTGTGTACTGCCAGGTCATAAATGGCTGCCACCTTACTGTGTTAGCACTGACAACAAGTCACTGGCCACCATCCATAACCCTGGAATGACCGCTTGTCACAGAAGGACCACAGGTATGCCATGTATATCTGTTCTCCTTGTCTTAACATTGCATTTGCCTGCCAAACTATTTGCAAAACAAGAAAGGTTCATGTCAAAACATCAGTGGCAGATGGTGGAGAAGCAGACATCATACCCATAAGAAAAAGCAAGCAAATACCAAACCAGTCTCCCAATTGTGTATGTTTGGCAGAGCATTATTAACACCCTGTCCACATGTGTGGGTCTGTGTCTGACTGTCATATATGGGCCTGCCCAGATGTCAGTCTGGACAGGTTGACAGCTAGGGCCATGTAGCCTCATAATAACATAGCAACACAAACCATCTGAGGACCACAGCAGATGGAGTGGTGCAATGATGGACAACCTGCTAAATAGGTACACTCAGAGGTGTGAAGCCCATAACCCTGTGTGTGATGTTACAGCATCTATCCTGCTCACACCAGAAATACAAATACATATCAGCCACTGTGGGCAAAGCCTGTGACTGGACTACAGAAGGACAAAGAGACACACATAAGGGGAAGGAGAACCACTGGCCAGAGAAATGGAAAATGTGCACACCTGAACAAATTGTGCAGTAACATAGGTACCCTGCAGAGTATGGAGTCAGTAAACACCACCAGCAACTGCACAACACACAACCAGATAGGTGGAGGTCCTCAACAAAACAAAAATACAAAGGACACCTCAGAGGCAAAAACACACATGAGAACTCCATAAACCTACAAACCAAAGAACATGCATAGCTCACACACCAGTGTTTCACAACCACTAAGGCCTTACCATTAACCCAACATATTACTCATAGGAAACTCCATCGTGAGACACACAGTTGTGCCTCTCACCAGGCTCGATAAGGAGAAAGTCATGCTTACTTGTCTGTCAGGTGCCAGAATCTGCCATATCACAAATGCACTCAGGTCACTCCACAACAGGTACTGTTATCACTCTGGCCTAGTCCATGGCAGTGTGAATGACATCAGATGTACCTCCCTGGACTATAGGAAGACAGACATGATTCAGCTTGCTGAATATGTGTCCTATGCAGGTATGTCCCTAGAATTAAGCAGCATTCTACCATCACCTGGAATGATGGCTCAATACAAACAAAAAATGATTGTCAATAATAAATGGCTTACTTACTGGTGTCATCCCAGGGGGATCCACTGCCTGGCAGCCTGGGAACATATGATCAACAGACCACTCTTTTTTGCTAGAGATGGCCTGCATCTGTCTCACTTGGCCTTCAGGCTTCTGGCAAAGGTCCTTGCCTCCCCCATAGTGCCTTTTTAGGGAAAGTCATGCAGTCAGTACTACCAACATAAAACACTCAATAAAATGCAAAGTAAAGGCCATGCTGCTAAATGCTAGGAGTCTAAGCAGGGAAATGCATTCATTGTAAGCATATGTAACCCTGGCAGACGGTGACATTTGTACACTCACAGAAACCTGGGCCACAGCTGTGGAGAGCAACCCATCTTTACCTGATCACTCATCCTATCACACAGCTATACCCCAAAATTTGGGCAGCAAAGCCAAAGGAAGTGGAGTATAAATATATATATTAGACAGGCACACACCTCCATGCTGGTCAAACAGTCTGACACACACAAGGCACTCCAGGTGCAGTCAACTGACGACAAGACCCCCATGGAAATCACAGCTAGCTACAGACCAACATATCTGACTCAGGATACCCACCCCACATATCTGGCCCTCTACAAATCTATCAACATTCAACCCATTACCCTGATCCTGGCTGACTTATATTACCCAACCACTGATTGGAAAACCAACCATGCCCGAACAGAAATGCACAAAGATTCCCCCATCTTATCAATGCTAAATCCTTAGGACAGCTACTTGATTCCTCCACAAGATGTGATACAAATGTTGGACTTGGCAGTAACCAACATGATTAACTACTGCAGCATCCCTATGGTATCATCTTCCCTGGCAAGATCCGACAAAAAAATGGTCACGTTCAATATCACTGTCTCTTGTGACCCCTCTTATAGCCATGAAAATGTCTCCCAAACTGATCACAACCACCAGAGGGATGGTATAAACAGCTGAACAGCCACCTACCCCACTGGAGGAACAGGCACCAATGTCCAAATGTACACAAAAATACTGTACCAGCATATATAGTCAGATGCATGGAATCAGGAATACCTGACAGTACATCATCATCCGCAAGGGAGAGTAAACAAGTCTGCAAACTTCTGCAATAAAGGAACTATATAACAAAGGGATGACATTGATGTCGAGGACTGAGAAGGAGCAGGTGCACAATTGGAAGTAATCACCCCTTTGCTTGAACAAACAAATAAGAGCATCTTCAAGTGCAAATTGCCCACATCTAAGACAGATGATCATAAGGCCTTCCTCACATATGTCTGCATTCTCCAAGGAAGATCCCAGATCTCTGCAGAGCTGGTGACCAAAGACACCACATACACAAATACTATTGATATAGCCAATCTACTGTCTAACAGATTCAGTGGAGATGTCTCCCCTCTGCCCCCCATCAGGAAAGCAGGACATCCCAAGTACCTGACCACCCAGCCCTTATCTCTAGGGAACAGGGCATCACTGTCCTCTCAAAGCCAAGAAGACAGCCTCAATGGGATCTGAATACATCCCAGGCTGCAACTTACATAAATCCAGGCATGAACTGGCAGCATCATTATGCACCCTACACAACCAAAGCCTGACTATTGCCTTTGTCACAGCTGAGTAGTGGACAGCCACTGTCATCCCTGTACATCAAGATAGAGTGTTCACTTATCTTGGAAATTAAAGACCCATCAGCCTAACTAGCCTGACCTGTAAGGCCATGCAATGGATTGCCATGGGCCTCATTAACAGGGACATTGGCAAACTCCAAATATTTGACCCCACGCAGTCTGCCTTTCTCAAGAGGCGGTATGTCAGTGAACTCTGGATGACTTCCCTGAGACAGCCAACAAAGGCATGGATGAGAGAAAGATGGTGCACTCCGGCCACTTTGACTTGGCCAAAGCCTTACACACTATTCACCACTTGGCCATAGTATATGAAGTCTGTCAACTAGGCAACAATCCATATGTTACCAGATGGGTAGCAAACTGGTTCACTGATAGAACCCACATGATCTTAATAGGGGTAGCCAACTCAACCAGTACACCCATAATGAGTGGCATACCACAGGAATTGGTCTGGGGGCCTCTGGTATACAGGATATACTTCCCTGAGGTGCAGACCAAAAACACTGGCCTATGGCTGACCAAGTTGGCAGATGACTGCAAGTTGGGAACAGTCATCAATACCCAAGGTGATGTGGACACCCTACAACAAGGTCTCATCAAAACAAATGACTGCTGCCAGAAACATGGCCTTAAGCTGAATGCCTGCAGATGCATCATCATCCCCTTTGGGGAGACTGACGTCCCCACATATTATCACATTAACAACAATGTCCCATATACACAATCAGTACTGAGTCATTTGGCCACCCAGGTTGATAGCAAGAAAGAGAGATTAAACCAGAAGGTACCTTTATGCCAAAAACAAATGATGCTGTTAAATCTTGGGAACATATTTTGGTGGAGGGTGTTAAAAAAGAACGCTTAACCCCTTTCAATATGTGGGTCGACCTAATGTGGTAAATGTTTCTTCAGAAACACAAGACTCTTTAGACTCTCTTGAAAAACTTCTGTTTAAAGAGAATTCCTTACATTTTAACATTCTAAGCCTGCAACGTTACATAGATCTCGATATAACACTGAGAGGGCTAAGTTTTGTCAAGTCCCCTATTACTCCGTTTGATGCTACTGATGCAGTAGATAAACAATTTGAAACCAGGTGGGCTTTGGCAGCCCATAAATGT
This sequence comes from Protopterus annectens, assembly GCF_019279795.1. Taxonomy (NCBI): domain Eukaryota; kingdom Metazoa; phylum Chordata; order Ceratodontiformes; family Protopteridae; genus Protopterus; species Protopterus annectens. The sequence goes on along the minus strand of NC_056739.1, from coordinate 768,004,253 downwards.
GTAACGGAATGGTTACATATTCTCATTGAGAGAGATACAGTTAAACAATGTGAGATAAAAAAAGACATAGAGATTTGTTGCACTAATTTGACTGTACAGTTTAATTTGGAACAGTTCAATCAAATATTGGGTAGCTATAATGTGAAGTTGGAGGAGGTGTCAAATGACATTATCAAAAGAAAGATTAGCAAGCTTGAAAGAGATATATGGGATTATAATAGTGGCTATGCCTTTAAGAAGTTAACTAAACATAACCAACAGAGGCGGCAGCATGTGGGCGGAACCAATTCAAAACATGGTGTTTCTTTTGCATCATCGGAAGCAGTTAGTAGCATGGGAGAATCAGAAGAGGAGGCAGTCAACTTTCCTTCATTGCTGAGACCACAAGACCTGAAATATCTATGCAGTAACTTTCGGAACCAGCGGGACAATTATGGAAGAAAGAGAGGGTGTACAGACAACAACAGAGATGGACAATACCAGAGGTATGATAACCTCCAGAAATGGACTAAATATTAATGTTCAAAGAGTATTGTCGTCATTAGATAATATTGTAATGAATAATGAAAGCAGTTTTGCTGTAAATGTATCTGGTTATACTTTAAGTGAATGTGAGATGGCCATACTAAAATGCGGCTTGAAGTTTATACCTACTGCCCTTCCTAGGAAGCATGTTACTTATATTGAAATTTTTCAATTAATATGCAAATTGCATTTATGTGATTTTCTTTTAAAAAGATATGTGTACAGAAGTTTTGGATGAATATAGTGATTCAGATTCTGGTGATGTTTTTTTTACATGTGATTCTTCCTTATCAGATTGTAATGATGAAGTAAATGCTTACTGTTTATTAGATACTGTGAAGATACCAGTTAAGAGTACTTTTATTCCGCCTTTTAGGCATGAGGGAATTTCTCATTTCTCTTCTATGGTACATTATTCAGTGGATGATATTTTCATGAACTTTTGGGGAAATAAAAATGCTAAATGTTATAATTTAAGTAAAAGAGAGTGGCAAACTTTACAAAATATGAGTAAGAGAAAATACTTAGTTATTAAGTCCCCCTGATAAGGGTAGTAAAGTAGTAGTGCTACATTTTACCAAATATTTAAAAATGTGTATGGACCATTTAAATATGAGAGATGTATACAGAGTATCTAGTATTGTTGAATACGAACAAGCTATAAAAAACTTTAAAGACATTTTATTAAAAGGTTTCAGACTTGGATATTTGTCTAAGAAAGATTTAGATGTGAAGTTTAATACAGACAATTGTACTTTGGCTAAGATTTATTGCTTACCCAAAGTACATAAAGACCTAGTGAATCCACCTGGTCGTTCTATAGTAGCAGCTAGTAATTATTTTTCCATAAAGTTGAAGTCATGTTGCATTGCTATCTAAATAAATTTGTAATAACTCTAGATTCCTATATAAAAGACTCTTTTGACTTCTTAGACAAGATTAAATGTGTGTTTTGGGAGGAAGATTATTACTGGATCACATTAGATGTTAAGAGCTTGTACACAAATATTAAGCATTCAGTAGGTACTGAGGCCCTTAAATTCTTTTTGGGAGATAGTCCAGTTTCAAATTACATCATTGAATTAATTTATTTTAGTTTAATTAATAATTATTTTGATTTTAATCAGGTAGTTTATCAACAAATACAAGGTACAGCTACGGGAGCTCCTTTTGCCCCAGTGTAATGCTAACCTGCTTATGGGATATTTTGAAATGATTTTTTTATATAGATTAGAGTGTTTTAGAAAGTATGTAATTCATTATTTTAGATTTATTTTTTAGCATTTATTTACTATTTATACACTATTTATTATTTGTACAATTTTAACTATTTGCAACCTTTGATGCTTTGGAATTATGCGCGTTTTTAAATAACTGCAGGGAAATGTTACGCTATTGATATATGGTTATATAGAGATGCACTGTCATTTTAAATGGTGATTATTTTGATTTTTGGTGACAAAAAGTTTATATATTAGAGTTTGATATTTGCCTTTATTTGTTCTGATGAAGTCTGCATAGTCAGATGAAAGCGCTTAACCGTGGTTTTATTTTATTTTATACTATTTCAATAGTAGTTAATAAACAGTTTTTGTTGCCTGTTCGAGTCGTGTTGCGCCTGTGCTGCTATTTTGCATTACAAAGACGGTTTTGTCTTATGGACAGTGGTTACGGTGTTGGTTGATGTTTCCATTTGTATTTCTTGGTCAGCTGTAATGGATAGCAACAGTGAGGTGACCCAGGCTTTATTGAACAGGGATGAGATTAACAGAATATATATGGAAATATCTACTTTAAACAATGAAGTTTCTCGGCTCATTGAACTGGTGGGGCGAATGCACACTGCTCAGGTTCATTCAGTTCAAGACAAGCAGGAAGGATTACCATCTTCGGAGGTTAAACTTGCAGTCACTTGCATGGACACTAGCACACAAATGGATATCCCAAATGGACAAGGGAATATTCACATTTGTGACGACATTTCTTTGCACGGACTTCCACCTATGTGGAACAAACACAATAATGTCAACATGGTTTCTGAGAATTAATTCACATTCGATTTCTCTTTATTTCACGTGGAAGATGAAGCGGAACATTTGGGAGCGCGTCCCAAACACCAAATTCCTACTAAAACTTATTCTTCTATGGCAAAGGCAAACATGGATTGCCATAAAGGTACTGTTACTGTTACTACCTCCTCCAGTCCTAATTATAACAACAGAAATAATTGTCAGGACAATACTAAAAATGTATGTGACCATGATCATTTAGATAAATTTCTCACTGATGAGTTTGAATTTACTGATAGTGGAGGAAACAGTAAGAGAAATATGAATGGAAGACATTATAGTAATAGAAAGGGGACATTAAAGGACATGATATATACTTTTGGAAAGAATTTGTTGACAGTGTAAAGCATTAAAATTGACAACGCCTATTTAACTAAATGTATTTCTATGTGCATTGTACCAATGGGCCTTAGATTTTTCAAAATACCCATGGGATTAGAATTGAATAATGACATTTTGTCTGAATTTAACACACTGTTTGACAATTTTGGTTTTAGTTATATGAATACACTCATTAAGAAGAATGATGAAAAATTATCTCATTTGGTATGTGAAGTGGAAAGATTAAATCAAGAAATTGTAACTGATTTAATATTCCCTCAGTGGGAGGATTCATATGACAAACAGTTTAAAATGGCTGAACAAAAAGCTAAGGGGATTTTCCAAAGAAAAAGTAGAAAAATACAGTTTGATTTGGAACAATACAAAAACAACAGAGCCTATCTATGGTGTAGTGAGAGTAAGGTACAAGACAGGGATAGGACATGTAGGAATTTTTATTTTATTATTTATTTTACATTTGTTGACCGGGCTAGTCTAGCTGGATATATTTCCATTTTCAGTAGTGGCCCGGGGAGAAAAGCTCCACACAAAATACAAAGAAAATTATCCAAAACAAGCAAATCAATACAAACAAAAAAATATATATATATCAACACAAATGCAGAGACCATTAAGAAAGTTCCTAAACAAAAATTATTTACAAATAGGAACTATCAACATTTCCTATAAATGATCTAATATAGGGGAACTAAACAGAGAGCAAGGTGAGTTAGGGAGTAAAAAGAAGTTAATCTTTGTAAAAGAGGTGAGAAAAAAGATAACATATATAAGAGAGGAGAAATAGGATCGAAGTTTGAAAAAGAGGGTGAATAAAAAGAAAAAGACCTAAAGATTTAAACAAACTTTAAGCGAAAAGGGTAAAAAGATAGCCTAGAAAATAGAAATAGCTATTCAAAGAAGAGGAAGAGGGATGAGGGGGAGAAAAGAGATAGAGTATAGGTAGAAAAGTTTAGTCGGGTTTAGTATAGGAACATAGCCAGTGACTTTGCAAGTAATCTTTGATTCTTTGTTTGAAGACAGGCTGTGATGAGATTAGTGTTATGTCACTAGGTAGCAGATTCCAGCTCCTTCCTACTGTATTAGAAAAAAAGAGAGTCACCAGCTGAGTTATTGGACTTTGTTAAACTAGCCATGAGTTTCCTAGAAGAGCGAAAGGAGTTAAGATTATTGTATGGGATTAAAAGTTTTGAGAGTATTGGGGTGTTGGAAGGCTGGTGCAGTATTTTGTGGGCAATATTAAGTTGTGGTATTAGCAGATGGTTTTGGAATTCCAGCCAGCCTAGTTGTTTCAGGTTAAGACAGTGGTGGGTTCTGAAGGGGTTGCTAGTGGCGAAACGGGCAATGTTGTTATAGGATGTTGCCAGTTTGTTAAGGTTGGCTTTCCTAAGGTTGGTAAATATAGGTGAAGCATAAAGAAGAGTAGACAGTAGGTGGGTGTGGGCAATCTTGGCTCTGGCGGATGCAGTTAGGAAGGGTTTAATACGATATAAGGATCCTATTTTTCTGTTGACAGTTTTAATGGTGTTATTAATGTGTTGATCAAAAGAGAGATTATTGTCAATGGTTATTCCTAACAGCTTAGTTGTAGGGTCAGGTGATATGACAGTGGCATTATTTGAGGAGATGGTGAAGTCTAAGGAGGGGGATCGAGCAGTGGGAGTAAAGAGAAGAAGTTTAGTTTTTTTGGCATTTAGTAGGAGGGAACGTTTGGAAAACCATGTTTCAACTGTGTTAAAGATCTTTTGAGTAAGTGAAGAAAGTTCAGTAGGAGAGGATGCTGAGCAAATAAGGGTAGAGTAATCTGCATATTGAATGCAGGTAGCTTGAGGGATTACAGAATGGAGATCATTAATGAAAAGGGAGAAAAGAAGTGGTCCAAGAATAGAGCCCTGAGGGACATCAATGTTAACGGGTAGAAGTGAAGAAATTTGGTTCTCCCATAGAACTGCCTGTTGTCTATTGCTAAGGTAAGATCTAAACCATTTAGTGGCTAGGTTATCAAAGGAGAGGGATTCAAGTATGTTAATTAAGGTGGAGTGGTTGACCATGTCGAAAGATTTAGAGAGGTCGATAAAGAGAGCAGAAGAGAGAAGGTTACTATTGCGGTTCTTATTGATGGTGTCTACAAAAGATAAGAGAGCAGTGGTAGTACTGTTATGAGGTCTAAAACCATGTTGACAGTTTGCTATTATGGTATCAGGATAAGGGTACTAATTTTCAAGGAGGCAGATACTACCCAGCCCCCAAAAAAACAGTACACTCAGTGGAACAGACAAGAGCAACAAAAGGAATGGAGACAGAAGCAGCAGGGATACTAACATTAGATGTCAGACAGCACTTTGTGTCTGGGGATTCCAGCAATATTTCTTATAATATTCCCAACGATAACACCGACGCTATGACATAAGACAAAAAGGGCAGCGTTGACAGTATAATGAGTAGTTATAATAATTTCAAAGTGTTTAATTACACTAATGTTAATATTACACAAGAATACTTTATGTTATTTTCCAAAGGAATGAAGTTCATTCCTACTGTGAAATTTAATTTGGTTGACACTATCACAGAGATCAAGTTATATTGTCGTAGGTTGAATTTGGCTCTATTTTTTAAATCTAACAATGGGCAAAAGAGACATAGTGAGCTATTTGGACTAAAGAAGAGAAGCACATTTATTCCACCTGCCCATTCAAAAGTTACAAGTTTTCAAAAAATGGTTTGTCACGAAGTGTACAAATTTAACAAACAAAGTAAAAAATGCAACACTAAGGATAATTTATTGGTTAGTGAACGCAATTGCTTGAAAGAATTGATGACCAACAATGACATCAGAATAATGAAACCAGACAAGGGGAGGTGGAGTGGTATTGTACAACAGTATAGATTACACTAATGAAATGTATAGAATTTTATATGAATCAGGTAACTATGAGACTATTTCTCTTAATGAAATCAACATAGGATATAAATGGATTGATTTAGCATTGGAGGAATATTTAATAGATAATAGAATTACTACTGACACATACAATTTTCTGAAATTGGATTTTCCTACACTGGCGACTATTATAGGTATTCCTAAAGTTCACAAGAACATAATACACCCCCCTTTCCGACCGATCATTTCAGGTAGCAAATCCAAAACTTACAAAATGGGGGTAGCAATAGATAGATGGGTCAAACCTGTATACAATAAACTTCCCCATCTTGTTAAAGATTCTTGGATGTTTTTGGCCCATTTAACCCCTAACATTTGGAGTAAGGATTTGATTTTTATTACTATCGATGTGATCGATTTATTTTCTAGCATCCCCAAAGACATAGGGTTACAGGATTTTAGTAGTAGCTTAAGGAAATATTCGGACATGAACTGGGATCGTATATGTCTGATTACAGATATGATGGGGATGGTGTTGGACCACGACTATATTTATTTTGAAGGTGAATATTTCAGACAAACCAGGGGAGTGACAATGGGAGCTTCTTGGGCTCCCATTTTCGCTAACCTGCTTATTCTGAAATGGGAGACCGAACACCTATTTGGTAGTCAATGTTATCAATATATTTTATATTATTCTAGATAAAAAAAATGTGCTGAGACAAAAAGAGTCGCTTTTAATTATGAAATATAATACTTTAAGTCCTTATGGACTTAATAAGGAATGTAATTGGCATAGTTTTATGTGACTATATAACTTTAAAAGTTCAAATTTTATACAATTGATCAATTAATTAATTGTTTAATTATATTAATTGTTGGGTTGGTTATATATACTGCTTTGAATGTGTTTTACATTTTTTACTCTGTAAAGGCTGTTGGCCGAGGCGCTAGAGAAGTGAAGTTGGTTTGTTCATTAAATTTTAGAAAGTTGAGCTGTTACTCACTGTTTTTTGTGGTCGTTGCTATTATTTATGATATTTCACAAGTGTTGTTGTTTAATATGACCAGTGAGTCTCTGTGCTCCTTTCCAAGGATCTTTAGAGAATCGGGCATGGAATTGCCCAATCGTAATGGTAAAGCCAGTCAACGCAATAATACTCTTACAACCAATAATGGAGATATTCATTTCCATGGTAATAAGAATGCAGGTCCGGATATATCAAATAATGCTGGTAGTGGCATTATGAAGAAATGGGAAGATTCACGGAAAAGAAGTTCATTGAACCCATTTGCTATGGTGGGTATGAAGTCTGAAATTTCAGATAATCCCGATGTACAAGAACTATGTTCTAAGCTAGAAAAGTTAATATTCAAGGAGACTGCTATTTTTTACAATATCGGAAGTTTGCAGAGATATTGTGAATTGGAGATAACTCCTCGTGGACTTAGGTCCATTAAAAAAACATCTTCTCCCTTTGATTTAAATGATGAAACTGAAATAAAATTTCATGAACGATGGATTGCAGCAGCTCATCGCTGCAGTTTAGAATGGGTCTCAATTTTGATTGAACGGGACAATATTAAAAGAGACAAACTGATTGTTGAAACAAAATCAACTTGTGAACAATTGGTTAATATGACTTCTAATTCTACATTGGAAAATCTTTTGGTCAACGTCAATACCAAACTAACCAATTATGAAAAGGAACTTGTTGATAGAAAGAAATATAAGTTAAACAGAGACATTCGTGATTACGACCACAAGAGGGCGTTTGTGCTCTCCACTAACTCCAGATCTAGGAGAAGGAATGTTACTTTCCAAAAAGGAAATCCGGTTTCGTAACAATATAAAAATAAAAGCTTCTTTTCAGGTGAAAGCGGAGCTTCATCCTTTGACGAGGATGAAAGGGAGGTAGAAGATTTTCCCGATTTACCTAGAGCAGCTAATTCGGAAACTTTTTGGAGGACCTACATGGAACAACGGGGACCAAACAGTAATCCCAGGAAGAGAGGGTGGCAGAATTCGGAACGCCAGAGAGACCCGGGCAATGGACATTTTAAAAAAGGTAGATGGACATGAATTTTGTTCAGAGACTTCCACTAATGAATATATAATTAACTTATCAAATTATCAGTTTAATGATATAGAATTATCAGTCCTTATGAAATGACTCAAATTTATACCTACTTGCATACCACGTAAACATGAATTGAAAGTAGAGCTGTTTCATTTATATCGTAAGATGAATTTAAGGGATTTCTTCTTTACAAAAAACGAAGGTATGAATTTGGAATGTGGTTATATTAATTCTGAAATATGCACTAGTAGTGATATTGATAGTGAAGATTCTTTTTATTCTTGCATTTTGGACAATGAGGGCAATAACAATGCATATAGCTGGCTTGATACCAGCAGTTTAAAAACTAGTCATTGTTTTGTGCCCCCTTGTAAAACCATGAATATTCAGAAATTTGATGTTTTTCTTAACACTTTACTAGAGAAAGAACTTGAAGACTTCCTATGTAAAAAGCAATGTTTTAATTTAACTAAAGATCCATGGTATAAACTACAACAGTTAAGTAGAAATGATGATATTGTTTTTAAGCCGTCCGATAAAGGAGGGAATTAGTGGTTCTTAACTCCTGTGATTATTATGATATGTTTATGAAACATCTGAATGATAAGGAAACTTATTTGGTGATTGATACTGTTTTTCTTCTCAGAGTGGAACAGGAATTTAAAGCTCTACTTAATAAGGGTGTTAGATTACACTATTTTACAAGATTAGATTTAGACCGTAAAATCATTGTTAAAAATAGTAAGGTGGCAAAATTTTTCTGCCTACCTAAGGTACATAAAAATTTGGAGCGACCTCCTGGTTGATCTATTGTATCTGCTTTTGATTTTTTTACATACAATTTGTGTAGTTTATTACACGAACACCTGTTAAAAGAGGTTATTAAACTGCCTTCGTATATTAAAGATTCTTATGACTTTCTTAATAAAATTAAGAATATTTGTTGGTTACAAGGCATGTATTTCATTACCACTGATATAGTGCGTCTCTATACAAGTATAGTACATAGATTTGGTTTGAAAGCAATATTATTTTTTATGGGTGACAACCCTAAAACACATTACATATTGGAACTTATAGAGTTTTGTTTAACCCATAATATTTTTGAATTTAATGGTACCCTATACCAACAAGTAAAGGGAACAGCCATGGGGGGATGCTTTTGCCCCTGCTTATGCAAATTTATTTATGGGTCTTTTTGAAAACAAATATGTTTATAGACATCCATTTTTTATAAAACATGTTATTGGTTATTATAGATTTATAGATGATTTAATTTTCATATGCTATGGGGGTTATGATTTATCTACTACATTTATTAATGAATTAAATAATAATGAGTTTGGTATTAAATTTGATGATACCTGTATAGGAGACAAAGTTAATTTTTTAGACATTGCTTTAACTGGGACTAATGGTAAAAAATAATTACAAATATACATAGAAAATGTGATCAAATGAATTGGAAAATGTGTGGCACCAGTTGTCATCCTATCTATACATTAACAGCTATTCCATATGGCGAATTTGTTAGAATTAAAAGACTTAGCAGTGATGATCAATTAGCTTTTAATGAAGCTTTGAAAGCTGCTAATATGTTTATTGGTAGAGGATATAATAAATTGAGTGTTGTGAATAGTTTTAATGAAGTGTTTAATAATAAAAAATCAAATAATAAATATAGATCCATAAGATACAATAATAATGAACAGAATCAAGACAAATTATTTTTTGTAACAAAATATACTAACTTCTCCCCTGTGATTAATGGTATAATAAGAGAATATTAGGATTTTGTTAAAAAGGAAATTATTTCACTTAGGAATGTACAACTGGTTATATCATATAAAAGAGGCAGAAACATACAAGACTTTTTAGTACATAGTGTGTATAAGGAGAAGAAAAAAATTATATTAACTAATATCAATGAGATAGGAACTTTTCCATGTAATAATTGCTCCATTTGTAAATATATAAATATGGAAATAAAAGAAATTAATGGAAAAAAAATTCTAACAGAGCTAGGTACGCATGTTCTAGTACAGGAGTTATTTATGTTATTCTCTGTTCTTGCAAAAAATATTATATTGGTGAGACTAAACGGGCTTTGTCCCACAGAATAAAAGAACATGTTAGAGATGTAAGAAATAGAAAAATGAATAGTCCTATCTCAGAACATTTTAATAATAAACACTATGGTAATTTGGACTGTATGAAGGTTTCTATTCTGGAACATGCACCATTACATTTTAATAATGTTGTTTTTCAAAAAAAATGTGCTGAGACAAAAAGAGTCGCTTTTAATTATGAAATATAATACTTTAAGTCCTTATGGACTTAATAAGGAATGTAATTGGCATAGTTTTATGTGACTGTATAACTTTAAAAGTTCAAATTTTACACAATTGATTAATTAATTAATTGTTTAATTATATTAATTGTTGGGTTTGTTATATATACTGCTTTGAATGTGTTTTACATTTTTTACTCTGTAAAGGCTGTTGGCCGAGGTGCTAGAGAAGTGAAGTTGGTTTGTTTATTAAATTTTAGAAAGTTGAGCTGTTACTCACTGTTTTTTTGTGGTTGTTGCTATTATTTATGATATTTCACAAGTGTTGTTGTTTACATTAAGTCTATGTTTTTAAATAGAGGATATCCTATTGCAGTATTAGAAGATGTTACAGAATATGTAAGTAGAGAATGGGGTATAAAATATCCACCTTTGCTGGAAAGAGAACTTACACATGTTAATGACAGTTTGTTAGTTTTAGATGTGGCAAGAAACAACAGGGTATGTGTTTTAGTATACTCACCGCATGTTCAGTATATTAAAAATATTATTAATAGTCATTGGAATATGTTAACTGATGAGGAAGTGGAAAATATATTAGGTAAACTTCCCAGTTTTGTCAATAAAACAGGTATGAATATAAAAAGACAATTGGAAAGAATGACTAAGACCAATATAAGGACAAAGAGACTAAAAACTACAAAGAAGTGTGGGTCATGTAAACAATGTCAATCTATTTTGGAAATAGATGGATGTAAGTTGGATGATGTAAATAGGATGTACATCAAATTTAGAGCCGGGAATTGCAATAGTAAGAATGTTATTTATTTAGCTAAATGTATGATATGCTCCGCATTCTATATAGGAAAAACCAAAAGACATTTTAAGCAACAAATTTATGACCATTTTTATAGTATCAAGATCAAAGATGTGCTTTATATCATCATATATATGAATGCGGAGACACACATCATTTTAAGTTTGCCATTATAGATCAAGTAGACATCTCACCACGTGGGGGTAATTGAAAAGCACTATTAGGCAAAAGAGAGAGTATGTGGCAAATTATGACAGATGCCACGAGAAAATCAGGCATCAATGAATATATTACTATTAAGCCATTCTTGCAATTGTTATAGGGCAGGATTCAGGAAGCCTCCATGTAAGAGTTATAACTCTTACACGGAGGCTGCAGTTAAACGGTGTGATGTCAGCATGTCATGCATATGCATGAGGTGCATGAGGCATGCTGAATCACACTGTAACTCTTACACGGTCCGTGTAAGAGAGTAGGGGGCGTGTCCGTAGACACGCCCCCAGAAGTCTAGAATGGCTGAAAGTAAACAGCCATGAGGGAAGCCATGGAAATGTGAATAACCACACTACACAACACATGCCCCCACAGACCAGCAATGTAAAAAGTGAACAGATGTTGTAAAATGAAAATAAAAATGTTTTATTTTTTTTAAACCCCGTAAATGTGTGCTACTGTGTGCGCTCGTGTGCGCGGGTGTGCTACTAGCGCAACTGCAGTTAGCAATCAGTGGAAAAGGATATAAGAACTAAATATGCAAAGTAAGCCAAGAAGTAATAGCATAGCGGTAGAGTTGTCGGCTTGAGAGCAGGCAGACAAGGTTCGAGCCTACACAACAACCTTTTTTTTTTTTTAAATAAGCACTAAAAAGGCCCCTGACAGTATTGTACAAATGTAAAACTATTCCCTTTTGTAAAATGGAATGAAATGGAGCATATGTTTTCAAGTAATACAATAATAAAAATATTTAGAAATGTACTGATAGCTAAACTGCAGTGAGACAGTGTGCCCGTAGCTAAGTAGTGTTTCACAAACTGCAAACTGCTTGCCCATAGCTAAGGACTGGTTTAACAGGCTCAAACTGTGTGCAACTAGCTGTGCTACATTTAACATGTGTGTTACTAGCCAATTAAGGTGTAATCCAGCGCACACCATTTGCGCAACGCTCCCACAAGCTAACTGGCGGTGCGCATGCGTGAGCTCCGCACAAACGAGCGCAAACCTGGTTTTAAAGTGTTTAAAAGTGCTTTTGGCATGATTGATTGACAGATCCTGAAGTCATTTCCAGACAGTCATAAAATTTTAAAGTCAGTGGTCAGATTCGAACCCAGGATACCATGCACTAGAGGCAAGGTACTAAACCACTAATCCATGACAACAGTACTTAGAAATGCAGAAATAGCATATAAATAGGATATAAGCCAAAATGGAGCATGATAAAGCAGTTTCTGTGAAGTAGATACAATTCTAAACTGGCCAATCATAGAAATGTGCAGGAAAATCGGCATATATAAGCCCCATAGGCAGGAATACACAGCATAAATGATTGTAGAATAGACCTGCAGGCAGAATGAGTGGTGTAGGGGAGGGACGTTGCTTTCGAGCACAGCGGTGGGGCATTGAGGAGTCCAGCTACATGGTCTGGCTCCTAGTTCACCATCATGAGGCCCAACTCATGCAGGGCCAGGTCTCATGGGGAGCGTACAAGGCGGAGGCATGGGACCAGTTGGCTCATGATCTGACCAGTGCTACTGGCATTCCACGCACTGGTGAGCAGGTCCGTCACCACCATGCGGACCTGAAGCGACGTAAGCAAGACCAGTTGACCCAATGGATCCAGGAGGCCCGGGATATGCCCAACGCCCCACTACTGAGTAAGTTACATTTTACTTATGTATGTAAGAAATTCAACTAGCTGATACCAAGGAGATGTGTATTCCAATATTACTTGTTTTGTATTACAGCTGCAGGTGTCCGCTCTGCGAATCGAATGGCACATGAGCAGAGGCTGGTGCGGCTGCGCCACCATGCAGGTTAGTAACCCCACCTAGTACTTGTAAATAAATATTATAGTGTAGCACGTAGCAGAACACTGCAGTGCATTGATTAAAAGTAATAGAATGTGCAAGCAGCAAGTAAAAGTCTGCAGGTATGGCTGCAACAAGTTCATCAGTATGCAAGTGAAACTGGGAATATAAGTGATAGAAATAAATAGTGCTGTAATACAGCTGTCCCACCATCAATTAAATGTAGTATAACCTGCAGTAGTCTCAAGAGTACAGCTTCAGAAGCTGAGGTAATCACAGGTGAGATATATCCCCTGTTGAAATGCTGAATCATGACAGAAGTGAGGCTGCTGGAAAGTGTTGGAATCCCCACAGGTCTAATATGTGAACAAAGCCTAGAAGTACCAACCTGAACTGTGAAATTGCAGGATGTGTGAGAGTGACAGAAAGGGTCATGTATCAATGAATAACATAGTAATAGCACCTGAATATATAAGCTTCAGTGTGGTTCTACAGAAATAAATGCATGTGGGAAATAAAACTTAACATCCCAAACTGATTTCAGTGTGTCTGACTCTTGAATGTTCAGGCCAAACTCTGTATATGGTGATCACAGTCAGCAATTTGCAGATAGAATGAATGATTGTCTGACATACTAAACATCCATAACTGTCCCCTGCCCTGTCATCAAAGTGTAGCAGGATGATGTATCTGATCAAATTCAAAATAACCAGGATAGTGATGTATCTGTAACAGGTCTAGCATGACAGTCAAGTAAGAATCAGTGGGAAAGTATCACCCACAAGTTAATTGTGTTTCTATTACAAATGTATATGAATGTATAATTTATGAATGTGTCATCATTTTCTTTCTCCACCCCACCCTATAATTGCAAATAAAAAAAACACTAAATATTGGTATATGAACATTTCATTAACCATGGACATTTGTCCTGTTTCAAAAATATATGCATGTCTGCTGTTGCATGTGCCCTGGTCATACCTGCAAACCGGCAAACCTGATGGCCTGTTGCCATTAATCAACCCTGTATGTTGTTCAATTGTGTATTTCTGTTCAAATAATGCATGTGATATTGATATGCCTGTTGTTCAATGGTGTTAATATCTGGGTGTTTGTTTAATGGGAATACCAATGCATGCTGTTACAACTAATTTGAATGGAATAATATGCCACTAACCCAAACTAACATAACATACACACAAACCTAGAACGCTTGGGAAGGCAGGTCCCAGCGGACCCACCTCTCCCACCTCAGCTGGCGAGTGCACCTGGCACTAGTGCCCAGGCTGGACCCTCCTCCGGTGGCACTGTGCCACCTTCAGGTGGAAGCGCTGCAGGGGATGGGGCCCATCCCCCCTCTGCAAGCATGGCCGGAGGAGCACGTCCACTCACCCTCCAAGGTGTCCGGTCTGTGGTGTGAAGGGAGATCCAAGACTCTGTCCTTGGGCCCCTACGCCAGCTTGAGGCCCGGGTGGCACAGCTTACAGGCTTGCCCATTGTCCCGCCCACACAGCCCCCAGCACAGCCCCGTCCTGGGCTGTGAAGGAACAGTGGCAACTGCCTATGGGTGGGGATATCAGTTCCACTGTTGCCATCTGTGGGCTCATGTGCCATGGAAATCCCAACCTCCGTCCCCATCAATTGTGTAACCCCCCCACATGTGTCATACACCTCCCCTGTATGTGTCTTGTCTGTCTTGTCTGTTAACCTACCCAACCTACCTCCCCAGCTATACCAACTACCTCACCTGACATACCACTCTCACCTGATAAAAAAACAAAAAAAAGGGCACTCTGTACCCACAAAAAAATTACGCCCCATACATAGCTGTCCATGTTGCACACATGTCCGCTGGACATCGAAACTGTTAATTACAATTGGCTGTACAACAGGTATTAATGTTGTCCTGACACCTCTCTCAGGGGTGGAAGGTTCCAAATGTCACACCAAATTGCATACAAATGCACAGCTGTTGCTGAGAAAGACATGGGCTGCTATGGGTCTCACCTACATCCTTCCTGCAAATACCAAGCTTGTTTCTCTACTGTCTTACCCTCTTTGTGACCCCTTTTTCACCACTTTCCTGTCACCCCTTTTTCTTTTCTTTCAAAGAAAATAGCGCGGGTGTGCGCTTGTGTGTGCGGAGCTAAATGCCAGTGCGCATGTGTGAGCTCCGCGCAAACGAGCGCAGACCTGGTTTTAAGTGCTTAAAAGTGCCTTTGGCACCTTTGATTGACAGGTCCTGTACTCATTTGGAAAGAAAAATAAATTCCCACTGTCAGTCTCAAACCCAGGACCCTGGTAACACTAGTCTATATGACCTACCACTAAGCCATGACTCTCATACAAGAACGTAGTGCTAAAATAAATATAACATGTAATAGTAGGAATCAATAGAAAGGTAATATAGGATGTGTACTACCGAAAGCATGTCAGGTAGATTTTAATGCCTGAATTACTGGATTCCCACACTAGTTTAGTGTTCATGGAAACAGCCCTGCTAATTGTTAGCTTGCACATAATAATGTGAGGTAATGTTCATATCTGAAAGTATTATATGTACACATATGTATATATATATATATATATATATATATATATATATATATATATATAAATATATTAATACATGTGAAATATAGAATTAGGTGTCAGTATTCACACACACTCACTACAGGAAACAGTGAAAATAAATGCAGCAACCACAATCTACAACACAGCCTGACTCCTGTGAGACTTAATAACCCTTTTAACTGCATAAAGGTGCCTTCAGCACTTTGATTGACCGGTCCTATACTCAGTTTGAAAGAAAAAAAATCCTACTGTCAGTTCCAAATCCAGGACCTTGGTAACACTAGTCTGTATGACCTACCACTAAGCCATAACTCTCATACAAGAACATAGTGCTGAAATAAATATTACATGTAATAGTAGGAATCAATATAAAGGTAATATAGGATGTGTACTACCCAAAGCATGTCAGGTAGATTTGTAATGCCTGAACGACTGTATTCCCATACTAGTTTAGTGTTAACAGTAACAGCCCTGCTAATTGTTAGCTTGTACATAATAATGTAAGGTAATGTACATATATGAAAGTATGTATATGTACACATACATACATATATATATATATATATATATATATATATATATATATATATATATATATTAATACATATGAAATATAGTGGTAGGTGTCAGTATCCATACACACTCACTACAGGAAACAGTGAAGATAAATGCAGCAACCAGAATCTGCAACACAGCCTGACTCCTGTGAGACCTACTAACCCCTTTAACTGCTTAAAGGTGCCCCCAGCACTCTGATTGATCGGCCCTATACTCAATGTGAAAGCAAAATATAAGCATACTAGTAGGCCCTACCACAAGACCATTGTAACACTAGTCTGTATGACCTACCAGTAAGCCATGACTCTCATACAGGAATATAGTGCTAAATAAGTGGAACATGTAATAGTAGGAATGAAGATAAAGGCAATATAGTATGTGTACTACCCAAAGCATGTCAGGCAGACTTTTACTGTCCCAATTACTGGATTCCCATACTAGTGTAGTGTTAACAGAAACAGCCCTGCAAATTGTTAGCTTGTACCCAATATTGTCAGCTAATGTACATATATGAAAGTATGTATATGTACACATATGTATATATAGCAATACATATGAAATATAGTCGTAGGTGTCAGTATGCATACACACTCACTACAGGGAACAGGCGAGAGAAATGCAGCAACCTGAATTCACAACACAGCATGAAGCATGAGAGATGTACTAACCTTCACACTCACAGAACATTGTCAACAGCATACCAGCATGGTCCACGCCCTTACAATCTGAAAGGGCAACGCCTATCTCACATACCCTTTTATAGCACTGTCCTGAAATCACAGTGAGACATGCAATCAGTACACAACTGGCTGTATGCAATGAGCCAATGCTGCCTTACAATTGGTGCAGAGGCCATCACATGGACCTATGCAGATACCTACAAAAGCATCCAGTACCCACACTCCACACATGCAATACAGTCATTGCACAAAACCTACTGAGAAAGAGAGAGAGAGAGACAGAGAGAGAAATAAAAAAAAATATACAAACAGCCAGCAGCAAAACCAGCAGCAGCAGCAGCAAACAGCAAGCAGCACCACTGACACAGCAACAGCTGCCACAAACACAGGTAATGCAAAGTAGCAGGTTAATACTGTGTTTACTGTGACACCTCCAAATGTATCATAGTTCACTATCTATAGGTATGTCCATGAGATAGGTTGTGTGTACATAGTCCTGAAATATATACATATGTAATATTGCTGTACATGTTGCCCATACTTAAAACTTCCATAGCTTAGAACACAAGGCCAGTTGTGCATATGATGCAGTAGTTACCAGGGTCAGTAGAGGTTACTCCTCATTGGTGTAGGACCACTGTGTATGTATGGCACTGTTCAGGTACATATCCTGTAGCATGGCCAGGGATTAATATCAGTCTGTCATGTGGTGCTATGTCCTCCAGGGGTGAACGTAGCATACATCCAGGGATACCATTTCGTAACAGTGATGCTATGTGTTCTGCAATGTTGAGGGTGGCCCTCACCTGGACATGTGAGAGGATATGGAGGTTACAGTCATCTGTGATAACTAATTCCACTTGTGTAGGAGAATGGGGGGGGTACCTGCACTTAAACTGTCTGCAACAATGTTGCCAATATCTGTGCATTTGGTGAATGTGAAGCATCTTAACACTGCTGACCACAGATGCCTTGCCTTCATGTGAATCTGCCCTGTGCTGCAGTAGCCTCCTGCTATTGTTATACAATGTGCCTGTATCTGTAGTCCACTGGACAGGATAAATAAGTGGTGTGCATACGTTCCGGGTTAGATATGTGTGTGCACAGTACATGCACTATGTGGGATGTCCGTGGTAAGCTTTTGCAAAGGGGCCAGCAGTGTGTGTTGTGGCTTCCACTGGCCCAATGGGCTGCATGGATAGCATCACAGTCCTAACTAGTGAATAACTGTGTAATTACATGCATGCATAGCAAGGTAGTGTACTGTGCTTGTGGTGTTGTTGGGATATGTATATCCAGGCTGAGTAATGTGTGTCCACATCACAGGGTTGGATGGCAACACACATCCAGTATGTAGGGATGAACACACAGAGTGTTTCAGATGTGTCGCCTGTGCAGAAATATCTGGCCATTACCTGTGCATCCCCCACAACACACACACATGCAACATATGGCAGAAGTACTATAGCAGTACACATAGGTTCATAGATTCATACTAGGCTATTTGCCCTAGGGCATTGATAAGCCTAGTAGAATGTGTTTGTCTTTCACCACCCAATCACGATCTATGCTGCTATGCCCTTGTCCGACGTTAGTATACTGTGCCTCTGTCTAACAGTGACATAGAAGTGATACCCGGGGTACAACTATGATCTCCATCCACTCATCCAGATTCCTATGGAAGAGGGTCAATGAGGGACTCTGCCTAACCTGTAGTGTGAGTTCATTACAGAGTGAAGGGAGCCTCTGGGTTAGGAATATGGCCCTCCAGCATGTCCTATTTATGTCAGTGCTGAGGTTCAGGTCTCCTGAGCATGTGGCTGTATGGGACTCTGATTTCCTGAGGTGCAGCATGTTCATTACTTCTGGGTTGGACATGGCTGTATATGGCAGGCACAGATTGCCTCTGAACAGGCAGTATGCCACTGAGTACAGCTGGATGTCCTTTAACTGGGCAGCATATGGCATCTGTTTGAGCCCTTTGATCCTCTTGATGAGGTACTGTTGGCCTTTACCAGTTGCTGTAGGTGTTTGGTTAAGTACATCCCAAAAGGTGCATTGTACGCAATTATAGGCCTGATGATGGATGAGTAAAGAGGCACAATGACCTCCCCTGCCGTACATGTGAATCCCTCATGATTAGCTGGGCTATATAACATGTCTTTCAATCCACGTTGGCCATGTGGTTGACAAATGACAGATTGCTATCATGTTTGTTCCCCAGGTCCCCAATTACGTCTTCTGTACTCAATGGCCTAACACCTATGTGGTACTTTGCCACCAATGTGGAGGACTGTTATGCAGGCACAGGCACATATGGAAAGGTACACCAGACAGGGTCTGAGGGAGCTGAGAGCATGTCGCACAGCCATGACAGACGGCATGTCTGATGTTGCGAATGCTATCCGTAACTTCACAGATGTCGTTGACAGATGTTGTGGGGACATACAACAGCTGCTCCACAACCAGATGTCCATGGGCCAGGGCGATGGTGTGCGTTTGCGATGTCGACGTGGCCGTATGCCAGCAACAGCACCAGCTGGCAGTGGCCGCGGACGACAACAGGCCCACTCACGCACCTCAAGTGCCAGCACCAGCCCCAGCAATGCTGGGTCTGTGCTGTCATCAGGACGCCCCAGGAGACCATGTGCACGTGGCTCTGGACAGTCCCAACAGGGAACTGTGTCCAGTCAACACACCCCCGCTTCTGATGACAGTACCCAGTCTGGGTTAGTACTGGATACGGCCCGTAGCACCCCTGCCAGGCACAGGTACCGTGTCCGTGCCCACAGACACTGATCTGGATGACCTGACAGGTGCAGTCTGTGGCTGTCCACAAAACCCTGTACATGGCAGCCATTATGTGGGACTGTGTGCGTGCTTACACACATGCAGAAATCTAACACCTAGGGCAAACACATACACACACACACACACTGCACCAACACCGGTCCACCCTGTACTGCTGCCCCTCACAAACACACATACACACACATGTCAATTGGTGTTACCAGTGGCTGGCTTGGGCATACCTAACCCACACCCTGTGCATATGATGACACTGTGCCACCTCCTGCATACTACAACATTGGTGCAGGAAAAGGTAAACACGTTGCTGATGCACAGGGTGACTACATAGATGTGTATAAGTAGTAACATGTTGGTAACTGTTCACTGTTCCACTATGATTGTGTGTATATCCCAGCAGTCCTGCTGCAGTAACTGTATGAATGTCCTCAATTGTTATCTGCACCCATACTACTTACCAAAGTGTACCAGCTGCACACCATCACATGCTACCATTGACTATGGGAATGCACATCATGTGCTGTTATGTAGATTCAGCTATATGTATCTGTTCTGTCACACATGCATTTACACACACCCTGATACCCCCACACATGCACATGCTCACCTGCCATTCCCATTATTTATTACCCTACATGAGTAGCTGTCGATACATGACAGGTACACATTTGAGAAGTGCACTATGTTGATTACTACCGATTTCCTCCTCTCTACCTGTACTCACAGGGTGCAGGCAACCTCATTAGTTCAAAGGTGTACTGTCCATCAGGTACTGTGGTACCCTGATTGCCACATCAAACATGTTTCCCATACGGAAATGCACACACAGACACATCCCACATCCACACACTTGCCACATTCAGGCTTCAAAACACTATCTAGGTATATTCTGGTACATGTGCATGTTACAGTAGCATGTAACACTATACTGAGTACTGGCAGTTGTCTGTTGTCATGTTGTTTGTATAGAGTAAAAGGATTGTTCATTTATCCTACTTCGTTTTGTGGACATTACTTGAAGAAGTGTTACCTTACATGTGTTATTGGTACCACCACCTTCTCTTTTGAAGTTTTGTTTGTATAGGGTGCTGTCAACATCACTGCTTGTTAAGGGAAATGTGCACCCTGCAGTGCATAGCCCCATTTGGCAAAAGCCACATCCCACCCCCACCATTGTGCACACACACTAACCCCACCCACAGTAAAACACATACTTTCCATTTGCAAAATTCAAACCCCTACCTAACTGTGTTATGACAGTAGAGGCAGACACATTAGCAGAGTGTGCTATTTGCATTAGTGGGAGAAATCTTTTCTAATGCTGTACTTAGAGGGTGCTGACATCATCTGTGTGTAGGAGGAGGGATGTGCACCCTGTAGTGTGTTCTCCCAGTTGGCAAAAGGCACTTATCCTTCCCAGCATTATGCACACACACAACCCCCACTCATACTAACACACATGCATTCTCTTTGCAGGATTCAAACCCCTACCTAACTATGTTATGACACCGGAGAAAGATGCATTAGCAGAGCGTGCTATACAAATTACTGGAGGACTTTAATTCAGGTAATATAGTTATAGAGTCCTGACATCATCAGTGTTTCAAAAGGGGAATCTGCATCCTGTAGTGTACTGTCACAGTTGCTAATAGGGGCATTTCCCACACACACATCGATGTGTTCGAGGTTTGCATATGTGGGGATCCAGTACTCCAGTGTGATTAGTATATGGTTTGATTGCAACAATGAGGGATATACTTCCAGTGGTGAGCATTTTGTACTCATGTTTGTGATGATCAGGTCTAGTATATCTGCCCCTCTTGTGGGAAGGTTGATTACCTGTTCCATAGCTAAAGAGTGTATGATCTATGGGAACACTAGAGCTTGGGTATTGTGGCTTGTGTAATGTTCATAGTCTATGTTTGGGTAGCTGACGTCACCCAGTATGATGGTGTTTGCAGAGAAATCTATACTCTCCAGTGTGAGCATGAAGGCTGTGTGGGAGTCCTGAGTCTGAGCGGGTGCTGTAAGAGCTCCCCTGTGTCTCTTTCCATGTGGTCCAGGGAGGTATGTCTCAGGTTGTTTGCACCAGCATGGACAATGACTGCCTCATACTTGTACTTGCTGTGGAGTGACCTGTGTGCCTGTGTTATGTGGCACATTCTATCACCCGACAGGTAGCTAAATGTGACCCTCACCTTGCTCAGTCTGGAGGGCGGGACGTCAG
The DNA here is from genome assembly GCF_019279795.1 of Protopterus annectens. Taxonomy (NCBI): domain Eukaryota; kingdom Metazoa; phylum Chordata; order Ceratodontiformes; family Protopteridae; genus Protopterus; species Protopterus annectens. Next base: position 767,982,380 of record NC_056739.1, on the reverse strand, counting down.
TCAACAGCTCATGTTAAGCATGTTCACACCCCTCATAAATGATGTGGAAACCTTCAAAGGCCCCAGGCCTGTTGAAAATATGGACCAGACTGCAGATACCTGTATAAAGGCATTCTATGGACACATTCAGGAATGCATGGATCATGCAACCACATATGAAAGCATGACCCAATCCTCCAAAGGCAGACGTCCTGTGTGCTGGACACCAGCCATAAACAAACTATACAATAGAAGGATGAAGCCACTACATGATACAACAAACTCCCAAAATGTGAAGGCATCACTGATGAGTATTAGAAGACAACTACAGGCACTCATACGATTGTCTAAGGCCATCTTTGATAGAAGATTCCACAAGCCACTGAGAATAATCACAAGGCTTTCTGTAGTTATGTTAGGAACCTGGGTGGTAATACCCAGATATGCTCAGAGGTAATCCAAGATGTCACATGAAATACAAAACACACAGACATTGCCAACATCCTAGTGGACAGGTTCACTGCTACCTTCTCCCCCCCACCACACCAAAAGGGCAAATATGTCTCCCAGCAGTGTGCTGCCCCCCCCTGACATCACAGATGCTCAGGTAAGAGCTGCCCTCTCCAAAGCAATAAACACTGCATCAATGGGACCAGACAGTTTCCCAGGCTGTGTCCTACATGAACCACAAGAAGAGCTACACCCAGACATAACACTACTGTTCAATCCCAGCCTTACTACATGATATGTGTCCAAAGAGTGGCGTACAGCAACAGTGGTCCCTCTACATTCAGGTGGTGCCTTAACGGATCCTGGACACTATTCGCCCCATATGTCTGAATAGCTTGGTCTGCAAAGCTTTGGCAAGGATCATCATGAACCTCACATATATAGATATTGGGGACCTACAGACATGTCACCATACACAGTTTGGCTTTGTTAATGGCAGATCCTGCCTCTCAAACCTGTTTGATTTCTTTGAAACAGTCACCAAGGCCACTGTCAAGGGGAAGGAGGTCTACACAGCCTACCTGGACCTTGCATAAGCCTTTGATACAATACCCCACTTGTGCATTCTAGGAAGCTCACCAGTGTACATATTAACCCCTATGTCACTATGGATATTGCACAGTGGCTCAAGGGCAGAACACACATGGTTAGAATTGCTGGAGCCATGTCAGCCTCAAACCAGTTACAAGTGGTGTCCCACAAGGCTCAGCCCTGGGAGCTGTCATGTTCATTATATGTTTATCATAGGTACAGGCCAACATGGAAGTACTGTGGCTGAGCAAGTCGCAGATGACTGCAAACCGGACGCCATAATCAACTCTCCAGCTAACACACGCATCCTCCAAAAGGGCCTCTTGCAAACACACGGCTTGTGCCACAGCCATGGCCTCAAGGTGAATGACAAAAAGCGTATAGTCATCCCCTTTCTCAAACACAAAGTGACCACAAAGTACCACATATGTGTTAATCCATTAAGTGCAGACGAAGGAATTATGGACCTTGGGGTACACAGGTTGATAGCATTCTACCATTTGACAACAACATGGACAAAGTGGTTAGGAAAACATTTTATATGGGCCACATCATCATGATGGGATTCACATGTAGATCAGGGGAGGACATTGTGCCCCTTTACTCATCCCTCATCATGCCCATAAATGACTATAATGACCCTGTCGGCATGCACCTTACCAGACACCTGCAGCAACTGGAAAGACCACATACATACCTCGACAAGAGGATCAAAGGGCTCAAACAGATGCCACATACTGACTGGTTAAAGAAACAGCAGCTCTACTCAGTGGCATACTGCCTCTTCATAGGCAATCTGTGCCTGTCAAACCCTCACTTAATGGCCATGCTGCATCTCAGAATATCCAGATCCCATTAGGATACACGCTGGAAAGACTTGAACCTCAGGAGTGATATACATAGGACATGCTGGAGGGGCACATTCAGAACTCAGAGGCTCCCTTCATTCTGGAATATTATCCCAACAGAGGTTAGGCAGAGTCACTCAGTGACTATCTTCAAGAGTGATATTAATGACTGGATGTGACATTGTAGGGTTACCCTGGGTATCACTTATGTGTCACTGTTAGACAGAGGCACAGTATACTAACCTTGGAAAAGGGCATAGCAAGATAGATTTACAATGCATGGTGAAAGCCACACACATTTTGGCTAGGTGGATAAATGCCCTGGGCAGACATCCCTGTATGAACCTATGGACCTATGTATCTTGTTCACCATTGGCCCTATGTGCTGTTAATCACCAATGCAATCTCAATACTATGGTAGCATGTGCAAAGGTCAGTTGTCAGTCACCTCTATGGTACAGTTGTGGAATATGTGAGTCATGTAGTAATGTCACAGCTGCCATATGTACACAGTCAACCCTATCCCCTACCCATGGATGTACAACACATGTAGGAGATGGAAACACATGGCAAAACTGTGGACTAAGCACTCTGAACCCAGTACTGGCATAACCTGTCAGGTGGCATGAAATACTACAATGACAGCAATACCAGTCTGATGTGGACCTACACTGACAGCAATACAAGCATGGAAACACACCGGGCCACTTGTGGAGCCTAAGGATAGCATCCTGCATGACTGGCAGACACCTCTGCAGCTGGCACACAGGCATACATTAGGCCTGCACACAGCACGCATAACACATAGCACACAAATCCTGTGTGCCAAACAAGCACAGTCTGTACAGCTATACAACACTACTGCTGCAGTTGTGTTAGGTACTTTTATTGTCCAGTACAGTGAGGACATGCTCACCAGGCTGGACAAGGTGGAGGTCACAGTGATATGCTCATGGGGCACTATGGTCCACCACATAACACAAGCATACAGGTCAGTCAGATGCATGGACACATATGACTCAGTCATTGTCCATGCCACCACAGCTGATGTGGGATGTCCCTCACTGGGATACACGATAGGGAACATGGAAGGGATCACTGAGCAAGTGAAACAGGCTGGTAGAACCCTGACCTTGGTTGGCATCAGACCCTCACCAGGGATTCTGACATATTACTGAATGCTAATGAATTACTGTAGCTACAACACCCTATCTGAACGGTTCTTAGCATGCGGTCACTGCATTGCTATGGAATAACGTCTTACCACTCCCACAACAGGTGAAAACATGCAGCACCTGTTCATCAACAACAGGTAGACTATATGCCCCAGACCAGGTGTGTATCCCTCACTACTAGGCTGATAGCATCTACATCTCACACTGTATATACACATCCTACATGCAGCACCTGCACAGAAGACCACACATCCCACATGCAGCGCCTGCACAGAAGACCACAGTCATAATGTTACCCTGTGCAAATACCATGTATTCACATGTGGCAGGCATCACACATGGTAACTATTGAAGGTCACAGGTACATATGTGTATTTGGCACACACATACATCATGTGTGCATTGCCATAACTGGTTTAATCAATGTCATTCATTATTGTGAGAGACAACCCGCACACATGGCATTCTGTGTGGGCAAAACACACGTGGCATGTCTGTAATCAAAAGCCATAAATAATTGTGATATCATTTAGAAAGGGGTATGTGCATCCTGTAGTGTGTTTTCCCAGTTGCCAAAAGGAATATGTCTGTCATACACCCTTACCCCCCCTTCACACACACTTGCTAGTTGCTGGATTCAAACCCCTACCTAACTATGTTATGACACTAGAGACGAACGAATTAGCAGAGAACACTATTTGCATTACTGGGAGATTTCCTTTCCCCTGATATACTTATAGGGTGCTGACATCATCAGAGTTTAGAAAGTGGAATGAGCATCCTGTGGTGTGTTTTCACAGTTGCCAAAAGGGATGTTCCTTTCATACACACTTACCCCCCTTCACACACACTTGCCACTTGCAAACCCCTACCTAACTATGTTATGACACTAAAGACGGACGCATTAGCAGAGCGCGCTATTCGCATTACTTTCCCCTGATATACTTATAGGGTGCTGACATCATCAGAGTTTAGAAAGTGGAATGAGCATCCTGTGGTGTGTTTTCACAGTTGCCAAAAGGGATGTTCCTTTCATACACACTTACCCCCCTTCACACACACTTGCCACTTGCAAACCCCTACCTAACTATGTTATGACACTAAAGACGGACGCATTAGCAGAGCGCTATTCGCATTACTGAGAGATTTCCTTTCCCCTGATATACTTATAGGGTGCTGACATCATCAGAGTTTAGAAAGTGGAATGAGCATCCTGTGGTGTGTTTTCACAGTTGTCAACAGGGATGTTCCTTTCATACAGACTTACACACACACTTACCCCCCTTCACACACACTTGCTGGATTCAAACCCCTACCTAACTATGTTATGACACTAGAGACGGACGTATTAGCAGAGCGCGCTATTCGGATTACTGGGAGATTCCTTTTCTCCTGATATACTTATAGGGTGATGACATGATCAGTGTCTAGAAAGGGGAATGAGCATCCTCTGGTGTGTTTTCACAGTTGCTAAGAGTAACATGTGGACTAAGTGTGTGAGCATGCCCAGTTCAGCCTTCCCATGGCATGTTGTGTGAAAGATGTCTCATTTATCTAAGTGTGTGAGCATGCCCAGTGTGAGCTTTCCATATGTTGAACTTTGCAGCCCATCACATTTGTGAATGAGTGTGACCTTCAACAAATACCTCCAGTTTATGGTTGTGTGTTCTGTGCCATGTTGTGTAGTTACTGTCCAAATGCTTTTTGTGTGACCACAACAGGGAGTATACTGTGCCTGCAGGCTTTGCATGGGATACTTTGCACACAATTGTCAACATCCGTTCATACTGACCTAACACTGTAGTACTGTATAGTGTAGTGGTTCAGTACTTTCACTGTGATGGTCAGTATCCTGGGCTTTAGTCCTATCACTGCTTTACATTTCCATAGTGTGCACAACAGCCTGGTTAGAGTCCAGTTGTGCACATCTGCACAAAGGCGGTGCCTCTATGGACCCTGGTAATTACCACCCCATAAGCTTAACAAGTCTAGTCTGCAAAGCTATGGAGAGGATCATAATGGAGCTCATAAACAAAGATATAGGGGACATGCAGACATTGGACCCGTCCCAGTTTGGCTTGGTCAAGGGCAGATCATGCCTTTTGAACTTGGTCGACTTCTTCAAAACAGTCACTAAGGCCATTGCTGAGGGAAGGGCAGTCCATACAGCCTACCTTGACCTTGCAAAGGCTTTCGACACATTACCCCACTCGGGTATTGTAGAAGGACCTACCAACCTAAGTGTAAACCCATATGTCACAAGATGGGTTGCAAACTGGCTTAAGGACAGGACCAACAGGGTTAGAGTTGCTGGCGCTATGTCAGACTCCGAGCTGGTCACAAGTGGTGTCCCACAGGGCTCAGTCCTTGGCCCCCTATTGTCCGTCGTCTACTTCTCAGAGGTACAGGCCAACATGGGTGGACTTTGGCTGACAAGGTTTGCAGATGACTGCAAACTGGGCACCATAGTGGACAGTGCATCAGACACGGATATCCTTCAGAAGGGACTCACGGACACTGATAGCTGGTGCCAGAGCCATGGCCTGACGTTAAATGCCAAAACATGTATAGTCATACCCTGCAGGGAAAGCAAGGTAACCCCAAGCTACCATATAGGTGGCAATCCTGTAAGCACAGAGGAGGTTATCATGGACCTGGGGACCCAGGTTGACAGTTGCCTTTCTCCCAACACTCACATTGCTAACGTGGCTAGAAAGACCTTCCACATTGCCCACCTGATCAGGAAGGGATTCACATCCAGATCTAGTGGGGTCATTGTTCCCCTGTACTCTTCACTTATCAGACCAATGATCGAGTAAAATGCCCCATTCTGGATGTATCTCACCTGACATCTGCAGCAATCAGAGAGACCCCAGTCATATGCTGCCAGATTGAAGACACTCCAAAGGTGACGTGCCTGACATGCAAGGCCATGTCCAACCTTGAAGTAATGGACATGCTCCACCTCAAATCACCAAATCCACCAGAACCACTAGGGCAAGTGACTTAAACCTTAGCAGGGATATAAGTATGACATATTGGAGGGATAGATTTATCACTCAGAGACTCCCTATGCTGTGGAATACGATCCCGGTCCATGTGAGGCAGAGCACCTCACTGGCTCTGTTCAAGGGGAATCTTTACCTGTGGATGGGAGATCATAGGTTTACCCCGGGGACCGTCTCTGTGCCACTGCTGGACAGAGGCACGACAAACTAATGGGCACAGTATTGTTTCCATATAAGGGGTGGCGTACGCCACAAAACTCTAGGCTGGGCTTATACCTGCCTTAGGGCAGATAGCCTAGTATAAACCTATGAACCTATCTGACCATGTTGCATTATGTTCGGATATGAACTACTTACAACAGCCTCATCCAACATCAGTAGTGTATTCCACAACATAGGTGTACATTGGCAAACACTACCGATGTGCCCTAGGCCATTTCTAATGCTAGTCTGAGAGTGTGTTTGTCCTTTGACACATTGTAAGTGTAGTTTGCCATGACATATGTCTTGTGTAGTATACTGTGCCTCTGTCTACCTGTGACATAACATTGATACCCAGGGTAAACCTACCGTCTCCTGTCCACTCATTAAGATTCCTGTTGAGGAGAATCAATGAGTGACTCTATGGATAACCTGTACTGGTAGTTTACTCATGCGTGGGAGTGGCTTCTGTGTTATGGATAATGCAGTACAGCTTGTCCTATGTATGTCAGTGCTGGGGTTCAGGTCCCTCATGTGCATAGCTCACTGCCATTCAGATTGTACAAGGTGCAGCATGTTCATTCATTCCAGCTTGGACATGGCTTTCTACATCAGGCACAGCTTGCGTCTGGGTGGCCAGCATGGCAGTGTGTGGAGTTGCACTCTGTTTAATCAGGCAACACATTACATGTGTTCAAGCTCTTTGATACTCCTGGTGAGGTACTGTTGTGGACTTTACAGCTGATGGAGGTGTCTGCTGAGGTACACCCCACAGGGGCTGTTGTGGTCATTTGTAACGCTGATGAAGGATAACTGCAGAACCACAATGACCTCCCCTTATCTAGATGTCATAACCTTCATGGTTAGGTTGGTATATGGATTGTTTCTGTTAACACTACAGCCACATGTTTGTCCTATGCAGGATATCTATCCCCTTGTGTACCCAGGTCCGTCATTACATGTGATGTATGTAATGGGTTAAAACCTATGTGATAATTGGTGGTCACTTACTGTATATCCACAGAGGTTGACTATACTGTTATCTCCATTTCACATGCTGACATGGCTATGGCACCGGTTGTCTGTTTCTATGTGGCCCTTTTGTGGGACGCTTGTGTCAGCTGGAGTGTCAGATATGTTAGGCAGTTTGTAGTCCTCTCCAAACATGTTCAGGCACAGTCCTTACATGTTGGCCTGTACCTATGGGGCATATATACCAGACGGGAAAGGTCCCAGGACCAAGCTTTGTGGGATGCCTGTTATATGTGGTTTGTAGTCTGACATGGCTACAGCATGTCTGGCCATGTCAGTTCTGTCGTTGGTCTGGTTTGGAACCCCTTTAGTGACATTGGGGTGTATATTTAAGCTGGTGAGCATATCTATATTGAACACGTAGGGTATTGTATGGAAGGCTTTGCAAGGTCCAGCTACACTGTGTGGGCCACATTGCCCTCATCAGTGACCTCAATCACTGTTTCAACTGAGTCACACATGTTTAGGGACGGGGTCTGCACTTCATAAACCCACACTGGCTAGGGTCGGGTGTCAATAGATCCCCAATATCGTTATGTCTGCAGTACATGCTGATCCTTACCATAGCTGTGCAGACCAAGCCTCTCAGGAATCTGTGGTGGTTGTTTTTAGTATCCATTCAGGCGACACCTTTCTTGAGAACACCCACTGTTGTTGTACACTGCTCTTTGGGTACATATCCTGTGGTAAGGCTGACATAATGTCAGGGAGGCAGCGATCTGCTGGGAAAGATATTTGGCATTATGAGGGTGGGGGGTTTGCACTGCACCTGTCAGGATGTATGTTGGCAATACGTGTGTGTGTGTTTGGTATGTTGTTTGTAATATCTGTGTGATCCAGAGCATATCCAGGAATTCACAACACGCTTACTACCATCAGTTGCAGCAGCCCTGGAGTTATCCTTAGTGTCCCGTACAATTTGTATCATAGTAGGTTCAAGGGTTCATACTAGGCTATCCACCCTAGGGCATTTGTAAGCATAGCCACAGTGTGTGTGGCTTTTGCCACTCCTTGCTATGTGAATATTATGGCCACTTATGATTTACTTAGCTGTGCCTCTGTCTGGACATGACACAGTAAAGACCCCAGTGTACATCTACAATTATCCATCCATTATGCTAACTTCCTGTTGAAGAGTGTCGGTGAGGGGCTCTGCCTAACATGTAGTGGTATTCTGTTCCAGGGTGTGGAGAGACTCAGGGTTAGGTATCTGTCCCTCCAGTACATCCTATTTGATTATGTGTTAAGGTTGACATCTCTGACTCACACAGCTCCGATGACTTTGGGTCTTCTGGGGTGGAACATGTCCATTACTTCTGTGTTGGACATGGACTTGTACAACAGACATACAATGCCTCTGTGTTGGCAGTATGTGACTGCATTCGGCTGTGGTGTCTACAGCCAAATGGCATGTGAGATATAGTTGAGACCCTTTATGACTCTTGCTGAGGTACCTTTGAGGTCTTTCTAACTGCTGCAGGTGCCAGGTAATGTACATCCCAAATGAGGCATTGTATTACAATATGGTCTGATAGGGGAACAGTATAGGGGCACAATGACCTTTGTTGACGTAGATGTGACTCCTTTCATGATACAGTGTCCAATATAGACAGTCTTCCTAGACAGATTGGTGATGTGGCTGTCACATGACAGGTGACTGTCCACTTGTGTCACTGGGTCCCTGATTACTCCTTCCACACATAATGGTTTACCACCTATGTGGTAATTTGTGTGTACCTTGTTTTGTATTTGGTGGTACATTCATCCTGTCCACTGTCTTCAGGACAGTGGGGTGGGGTTCCTGTGTGTGAGAGTGTGGTCTGTAGCATGCTACAGACTGTACAGCAGTCTTGCATACAGGTAGTTGCACATGGGTGGACTGCAATGACATAGGCATTGTCAGTTAACTGGATGTATGGCTGTCTGTGCTGAATATGGATACTCACCCTCCTTGTATGTTTTGTTACAGGTTTTGTGGCCATAACACATGATATGTGGTATTACCTGGTAGTGCTGGGGTGCTGTCATGAGGCTTGCAGCAGGTGTGTATCACTGGACTGACCTCAATGTTCTCCATACTGGGGAGGGCCTCAGGAGCATGCATATTGAGGTTTACACATCTGGCATTGATCAGCATTACCCTTCTGTTTCTTTCCAGTTTTGTTTTCTATGGTGGTGGGTTGCTCTTTTCAGCCTTGCCTACGGAAGGATCTCTGTAGTTTGCAAAAACCTTAGGCAATATCCAGATGCTCATGGGTAACAGGTGCAAGCCATCCCTGGGACAGCAGCATGTCTCACTATGGAGTCACCTATTACAACTGTATCAGGCATGTTGTTTCTCCTTCTGTCCTGTGACTGTTTGGCACACCAGCTTTGTGTACTATGTGTTACATGTGCTATGTCTGGAGTTTGTTTTATTGGGTGTCTGCTTTGGAGGCTTGTGTTGGTGTTGTGTGTTTGTAATTAGGGCCTCTGGGAATGTTTTTGTGTTTATGTGTTTGGTTTACAGTCGTTGTAGGTCTATGTGGGACTGGGTTTGTGGTGTATGTGGTTACCTTGTCCTCCTGACTAGTTTTGACAGTACTGATTTGGGGTGCTCAGGCCCGGTTTGGCTACCTGGTTGCGTCTATCACATACATTTGTATTTATTGGGGTGAGTTGTTGTTGTGTGTGTACTTGGGACAGGTGTCACATTGCCACTGGATTCACAGATTCTACTTGTTTTGCCTGCCCTTAGTGGATTGTATGTGTGGACACATTTTATTGCCATACTAGTGATCACTGATTACTTCAATTTTCATGTTAGATCTATCATGTGGTAGCTTCCTCATTCTCTTCAATGGTTTAGTAATTTATGGTGTCCAGTATGCCAGATGCCTGGGTGTATGGCATTGTGTCTTGTTGTTTGTGATTGCAGACTCCAAGCACTCTTGGCTGTGTTCCTGGTATGCCTGTATAACATGTTCTGCAGTGTGTCCCATATTCTGGACCTGCACAGGGCTTTTCATGGATTCCACATTGGTTTGTAGGGGTGAAAGCTATGCTTTATACATGTGTTTCACTGTGGTAGTCTGGCCAGGGACTGGGGTTGTGATGTGTAACTACAGTGTGCTTACTCTATGGTCTGGTCTTACCAGTGACGGATACACTTCTCATCTTGACATCCAGTACACATATTTCTGATTATCACATCCAGTATGCTTACCCCTCTTATGGAAGTGTTACATTTTGCTTGTCCATTTTGTTTGATGGATTTTGGGAAATTGTCTACACTTGTGTCAGTGCTAGTATAATACAAAGAGTATAGTGACATACACCTCAAAAGCTGACTTCACACTTCTTTGGACTGAGATGGTGTCCGTTAAGCCCACTGGGCCAGTGGAAACCACAACACACAATGGTGACTCCTTCACAGACACTTTCTACGGACATCTCTGAGATAGCATGGACCATGCAATCACTAATAGAAACATGACCCTCTCCGCCAAGGGAATGTGGCCTGTCTGGTGGACCCCAGCCATACACAGACTGTATAACAGATGAAGGATACTAATGCAAGACAGAGCTACATCTCCTAAAGGGAAGGTGGCTGTGAGCAGCACTAGTAAAAAGCTACATTCTCTCATAAAGACATCCAAGGTCAACTTTGAGACATAAACACCAAAGACGGTAGAGATAACCACACTGCCTTCTTCAGTTATGTCAGACACCTGGGTGGGAACCCTCAGATATGCTCTGAGATGGTACACAACAACATATATTTCAGTGACCTGACAGATATTGGCAACATTCTGGCAGACAGGTTCAGTGCAATTGTCCCCCCTCCCTCACCCCCAACAGAAGATAGTTATCACAGATGAATGTAACCTCACTGTCATCTCAGATGTCCATGTGGGAGCCGCACTCAGCAAAGACAAGAACACAGCATCATTGGGACCTGATGGTATCCCCAGTTGCATGCTATGTGAACTCCAGAAGGAGCTACACCCATATATACAAATGCTATTTAACCTTAGCCTTGCTACAGGATATGTACCTGAACACTGGCGTACAGCAACAGTGGTCCCACTCCGCAAAGGAGATGCCTCCACAGACCCTGGGGACTACCACCACACAAGCTTAACCAGCCTTGTCTGCAAAGCTATGGAAAGAGTCATTATGGAGCTCTTAAACAGAGACATTGGTGACCTACAGACCCTTGATCCCACCCAGTTCAGCTTTGTACAGGGCAGATCCTGCATTTTGCACATGTTTGACTATTTTGATACTGTCAGTAGGACAATTGATGAGGGCTACGTGGTCCACACAGCCTACCTGCACTTGGCTAGGGCCTTTGACACAATACCCCACTCAGGCATCATAGACAAGCTCAACAGCTGAAATATCAAATCATATGTCACAGGATAGTTTGCAAAATGGCTAGGAAACAGAACCCATGACGTCGACATTGCAGGTGCCTTGTCAGATTCAAAGACAGTCACACATGGTGTCCCACAAAGATCTGTCCTGGGACCCAACTTATTTGGCATTTACTTTTCAGATGTGAAAGCAAACATAGGACGGTTGTGGCTGACAAAGTTTGCAGATGACTGCAACCTAAGCACCATATGTGAATACATCAGCCAGCACACACATCCTACAGAATGCCATCACAAAGACAGATAACTGGTGCCAGAATCATGGCCTGAAACTGACTGCAACTGATGTGTGGTCATCCCCTTGGGGAGGAAAAAAGTACACACAAATCAATACATAGACAGCAACCCACTGAGCACAGAATACAAATCAGACTACAAATCAGACATGTGGTTTGGGGGGGCTTGATATCCTCCTGTCTTCCAACAGTTTGTTGTCTATTCCTTCTGGCATGTCATGGGATCAGTTGCTAGTGTCCTCTCCTGCTCAGCTGGTGAACCTGGGAATACTGAGGCAATGTTACAATTGACGCATGTACACAGACAACCCTCTCCTTCTCCCACAAAACACAAATGCATGCAAGAGATGCAACTATATGGCCAACCTGTAGGCTGAGCTCTCTCAACATAGGACTGGCAGGACCAGAGAGGAGGAGAAGGTGACCACACGCACACCACAAACCCAGTCTCACATAGCACTATCACAACTTCAAATCATACAAATAGACACACAAAGACATACTCGGAGGCTCTGATCACAGACCTACCATACCAGCAGAGGCCACCACAGCAGACACCAAAACAACTGCCTCCACAGGGCACAGCACATGCAACACATAGACCACAGAGTCAGTGTGCCAAACATTCACAGCCCTTAAGGCCAAACGCAATGCCAGACACACTCATCATAGGTGACTCCATAGTCAGACACACTGACGTCCCGCTCACCAGATTGAGTAAGGTGAAGGTCACAGTAAGCTGCCTATCGGGCGCTGGGATCCACCACATAATGCAAGCACTCAGGTCACTCCACTGCAAGTACAAGTATGACTCAGTCATTGTCCATGCTGGTGTGAATGACCTGAGATGTACCTCCCTGGACTACATGAAAAGAGACATAGAGGAGCTCTCTGCTTATGTAGCCCAGGCAGGTATGACCCTGACCTTGAGCAGTATCCTACCTTCACCAGAAATGATGCCACAATAGAGACAAGATGATCAGCTGTTATAGTTGGCTTAATCTATGGTGTCATTCAAAGGGGATCCAATGTCCGTCTGCCTGGGATGACATGCTGGACAAGCCACGCTGATTCACAGGGGACGGCTTGCACCTGTCATCCCTGGGCTTCCGGAATTTGGCTCAGGCTCTTGCAACCCCCATTGTGCCTTTTTTAGGCAAGGCTCAGATTCTAAACCTACCACCCTAGAACACAAAAAAGGAAGTGAACTAAGGGTGATGCTGCTCAATGCCAGACGTCTCAACCTCAAGATGCATGCACTCGAAGCCCTTCTCAGTATGAGGAACATCGATGTCTATGCTTTGACTGTAACCTGGTTCAAGGCTCCTGACAGCACCCCAGCAGTATCAGGTGTTACCTCATATCATGCGTTCCGGCCCCAAAATCCGGACGACACCAAGAAAGGAGAGTGGGTGTCCATATTCATCAAGGACACCCTCACCTCAAGGTTGGTGGCAACACACGATGCATCGGAGACCATCCAGGTGCAATTAACCGTAGGCAAGACTGCTCGGCAGTTTGTAGCAGGTTACAGGCCACCCTCTCAAACTCAGGAACCTCACATAGCTTTCCTGAAAACACTGGAAGGGATAAATGTATCTCCAAACACCATCATACTGGGTGATTTCAACTATCCCAATATAGACTGGGATCACTAATCAAGCCCTAATCAAGCCCCAACACTCTAGGCCAAAGGTTCCTAGGGTTCATAACCTCAAATGCCATGGAACAACTAGTCACCATCCCCACAAGAGGAGACAACATACTAGATGACATCATCACGAACATGGGGTCACAATGTTCAACACCAGAAGTATACCCATCATTGGTGAGATCAAATCATAAACTAATCTCACTGGAAGTCCACATCCCGCCCCCACCCCAGATAAAGAACACCACAGTGAAGAACTTCTCAGAAGCCAACTTCACACTTCTAAAGACTGGTGTGGTCTCTTTCAAGGCCCCCAAGCCAGCGGAAGCCATTACCCAAGCCGCTGAATCACTTACAAATGCCTTCTACCAGCACCTCCAGGACTGCATGGATCAGGCAATCCCACACAAAACAAAGACTCTTTGTACCAAAGGCATGCGTGCAGTCTGGTGGACCCCAGCCATAAACATGCTCTACATCAGAAGGAAGGTGCTACTACACGACAGAGCAAATTCCGTAGAAGGGAAGACACCCCTGCTCATTATGCGTAAAGAACTGAGATCTCCCATAAAATCATCCAGGGCACATTTTGAGAGAAACTCACTAAGGACTCAGAAGACAATCATGAGGCCATTTTTAGCTATGTTGGAAACCTGGGAGGTGACTCCCAGATATGCTCAGGATTAGTTCATAATGATGTAAAGATCACTGAACCTACAGACATTGGCAACATAGTGGCTGACAGGTTCAGTGCATATTTCTCCCCCCCCCAAGGGAGGGATATCTATACCAGGGGATTGTAGCCCCCCAAACATCTCAAATGCTCAGGTGAGAACTGCTCTATCCAAGGCGTGAAACACAGCATCCATGGGACCGGATGGTGTCCCCGGTTGTGGGCTCCACGAACTCAATAAGGAATTGAACCCGCAGTTAGGGCAGCTGTTTAATCTTGGCCTCACCTCAGGATACGTACCCAAGGAGTGGCGTACGGCAACGGTGGTCCCACTTCACAAAGGTGGTGCCTCCACCAACCCTGGACACTACCGTCCCATCAGCTTGACAAGCCTGGTCTGCAAAGCTATGGAGAGGATCATAATGGAACTCATGAATGAAGAACATAGGGGACTTGCAGACTTTGGATCCAACACAGTTTGGCTTTGTCAAGGGCGATCATGCCTTTTAAACTTGGTTTACTATTTCAGAACGGTCACCAAGGCCATTGACGAGGGCAAAGCAGTCCACACAGCCTACCTTGACCTGGCAAAGGCTTTCGATACAGTACCCCACTCGGGTATCATTGACAAACTCACCAGCTTAAATGTAGACCCATATTTATTTATTTATTTATTTATTTATGTATTGCAGTTGGTTTACCAGGATAGTCCATTGGGCCATAAAGAACCCGTTTTCAATGGAGTCCTGGGGAGAAAAGCTCCAAAAACAAAATATACATTCAACATTTGACAGTGACAATGTAGGTACAGACAGTTATTAATAGTATGAAGGCAGACTAAGAGTAAAACATATCAATTATGGAATATCAGTAATAACAGTAAATACTTTGAGAAGAGACATACTAGTTAGTAGAACAAATGTAAACATTAATACAGATTAGAGAACAAACAAAGTAAACTAATTAAAGTAAGATATTGTACAGAACGATATTAGGTAATGTTAGTAGGTAATGTTAGTTATGTAGGGTGGGAGCATATGTCACAAGATGGGTTACAAACTGGTAAGTGACAGCACCCACAGGGTCAAGGTTGATGGCACCATGTCACACTCAAAGCCTGTCACAAATGGTGTCCCACAGGGCTCAGTCCTGGGCCCACTTTTGTTCAGCATCTACTTTTCAGACATACAAGCAAACACAGGAGGATTATGGCTGACAAGGTTTGCAGATGACTACTAACTGGGAACCATAGCTGACAACCCATCTGACACAGACATCCTTCAGATGGGTCTCATAGAAACGGATAACTGGTGCCAGAGCCATGGCCTACAGTTAAATGCTAAACAATGCATAGTCATACCCTTTGGGAAGAACAAGGTTACCCCTAGTTCCCATATAGGTGTTACTCCTCTAAGCACAGGAGAGGTTATCAGGGATCTGGCCACCCAGGTTGACAGTAACCTTTCGTTTGACACTCACGTTGCCAAAGTAGTTGGGAAGACCTTCTACATTGCCCACCTCATCATGCAGGGATTCACATCTAGATCAGGGGAGGTCATTGTTCCCCTGTACTCATCACTCATCAGACCAATGATTGAGTACAATGCCCCATTCGGAATGTTTCTGACCCAACACCTGCAGCAATTGGACAGGCCCCACACATTGCTCACCAGATGGATAAAAGGTCTCAAATGTATGTCTTATGCTGCCTGACTGCAGGAACCCCAGCTCTATTCAGTCGCCTACCATCTGCTCAGAGGTGGCCTGTGCCTGACATACTAGGCCATGTCCAACCCGGAATTAATGAACATGCTTCACCTCAGAACCTCTAACTCCATCAGATCTACATGGGCAGGAGACTTAAACCTCAACACGGCTATTCATAGGGCATGCTGGAGGGACAGATTCATCACCGAGAGACTCCCTATGCTGTGGAACATCATCCTGGTACATGTGAGGCTGGGCACCTCGCTGGCTTTGTTCGAGAGAAATCATGACCAAAGAATGGGTGATCGCAGGTATACTCCAGGGATAACCTCAGTGTCACTGCTTGACAGAGGCACAGCAACATAATGGGCATATTATCCTTAGAACTGAAGGGGTGGCGAAGCCACAAAACTCTGGGCTAGGCTTATATATGCCCTAGGGCAGATAGTCTAGTATGAACCTATGCACCTATGAACATAGGCCTGGTGCAGTTCCTGCTATTAGGACAGTGGTCTGCAGCAAGCTATTTAGTAGTAGGCAGTTTTAGCAATTGGTATTTGACCATGGCTAATCCATGTTGCTTCTTGTTGTGGTACCAACATGGGGGTGCGGTTATCCATGACATTTATTGCTAGTCACCCTCGTTTTGTAGCTTGTTCCATGTTTTTGCACATGTACATCCCTGTATGAGGTGTGACCTGGTAGTGTTAGGGTGCTGGTGTGGGCTTTGTCCCAGTTGTCTATTACAGCACTGATATCTACATCCTCTATACTGTGTGCGGTTACACTGCACACATCTTGCTGTTTATACTTCTGGCATTGGGTAGCATTACATCTAGGTTCCTATCCCTTGTGGTACCTATGAATGTGGGTTTGTGTTTTTGTGGTTTGTGATGGGTGAGGGTGGATGTTAGTCAGGGTCCTCAGGTGTGCATATGGTGCATGGTGTTACATTACTTGACACATGGCATTCATGCCTCGGGTGGTGCTGCAGGGCTGCCTCTGTCGGATGCACATACTACACTCCCTGTACATGTTTGGAAGCAGGTTGTGTCATGTTAGGCATCCCTGTTACTATATGAGTGAGTCAGAGTGGGTATCAGTCCCAGTGTTCCTACTGACCAAGTGTATGTGCTATGCGTTGTCTCTTTGCCAAGGCCAGGGCATACTGGGCACGCCTCCTTCTGCCTACTGGGGCAAGGTCAGGTTGTTCCTCCTCTGAGTCACCCTCTGCCTGTGGTGGCCTTGGCAATGGTGGGGGTATGTTTGGCCCAGCCCTATGCTGGTCCTGCTGCAGCTGTTTCTGCAGGATCATATTATGTAGCATAGCACATATCATGATCATTTGGGTACATGTAGTTGGTGTGTACTGCAAGGCTCCACCAGATGTGTCCAGACACCGGAACCGTGACTTGAGCATCCCAAACACACGCTCTATGATGTTACGTGTTTGTGCGTGTGCCTCATTATGGCGTTCCTGTTCAGGTGTGTGTGCATTTCTGATGGGTGTCATCAGCCACGGCTCAAGTGCGTAATCTGCATCCCCCACTAGGTGTCCGTGTGGGAAGTCCCCACTGGCAAATGATTGGTACAGCTGCGTCAGATGCCAGATGTGGGAATTGTGGTAGCTCCCAGGGCAGCCAGCACACACATTCATTATTATGCCCTGGGCATCACACACGACCTGGCAGTTGATGGAGGGGAATCCCTTGCGGTTCATGTAGGCTCTACCCCGCTCACCGGCTGGTGATTTGATGCGTAAGTGCGTGCAGTGTATTGCACCCAATACCTCAGGGTATCCCGCTATTTGCTGGAAGAGACGCATATTGCTGGCCACAACCTCACGGGCATTGGGGAAATATACATGATCACCGACATGTGCTGACATGGCATCCAGGAACTGGTACAGTACCCTGGAGGCTGATGCCTGTGATATCCCCATCATATCACCAGTTGGTCTCTGGAAGGTACCTGTTGTTAGTATTCTTAGGCCAACACATACCTTGGTTTCCACTCGGATGGGTTCCCCTCTGTTGGTTCTGTGTGTGAGGCGTGGCCTGCACAGCTCGACAATTTGCTGCAGAAGGTCTCTGTCCACTCTGTAGCACTCTACTATCTCCAGCTCATGTAACCCATGGTAGGTGACCCTGGGCCTGTATACTCTTCTCCTTCTCCTCACTCTGGGTTGTCTATCAGCATCTGCATTGTCACCACACTCAGCAATTCGCCTATGCCTGATTATAACAGCTATGGCAGCCCCTAGCATTTCTGCTCTGAGTTCAGCTTTTTTCAGTTTTCAATTCTGATAGCTTACTTTCTTGCAGTATCTCTTGTGAGAAACACCCTGCACTGCTCTTTGCAGTGTTTTAAGTGCTGGGTTGGGCTTCTAGTCTGCCTGTGTAATTGCATGCTTTCAATTGTTTCCACCAATTAACTCCAGCAGTATCCTCTAGCAGTTTCCCTGTAATCTGGTTGTTTCCTTTTTCCTCTCTGTTTCCTGAGGGGGAGCAATGTGCACACCAGCTTAAGCACGCTCACAGTTACTTAAATGCGCGCACACATCCCTACACGGTGTTACACGTGCGCACACATCCTTACACGGTGTGAACTTGGCTGATTCATGTTAAAACACGCGCACACTGCCTTACACATGTGCACGCCGGCGCAAACCGTTGCAAACGGTTTGCAACACGCTCCCACATGTTGACCCTGCCTTACACGCACGCACACACGCGCATGCACGTATATCAAGAAAGTTGGAGTGTAGGGATAGTGTGCACCCTCTGTTTCTTGACTTTTCTAGTGTTCTGTTGGGACACACCTCTCTCCCTGATGTCTGTCTGTCATCTGTCACCTTACATTGCCCTCCAATCTGATACATGTATTTCTATCATTCCCCTCCATGATGTCACCTACCTCTTACTCTGTTCCTCCCCCTTCTGTAACTCTTACACTAATCAGAAAGTGCTCATTACCTATGTGGCAGTGTGATTCAGTATTGTAACCCTCATTTACATAGGATTGCCTAGTAATGCTTAGTTACATGTCTTACACGGAGCTTCCCCCCCTTGACAACCACTAAACGGAGGCCATATTGTTTTTGGTCTGCAAGTCCCTCCATTGACATTCCATGTAATACATAAATCCCACAATTGTGGGCTTATAAGCTTCGGTTTTCAGTTTTAGGTAGCGCACCCCATTTGCGCGGGTGTGCGCTGCAGTTAAACATCATAATCCCACGAAAAAAAAAAAAGTTGTTTAAAATATTTTTGCAACGCTTTTTCATGCCAATGGCCACATATTTGGCCATTGGCATGCTTAATGAAACATATGCACCCTTTATTTGGAGCTGACATAGCTTCGTTTTCATTTTTGCAGAAATGTACTCAGTTGTCAGCTGAGTACATTTCTGCAGCTAACACGTCTGTTACACGGACTGATTTGGGCTTCTTGGATCGCTCAGATACCTCATTTGCATATCTTTCAGCTGCAAATGAGGTATTGAGCATTTCCACACCCAGTCCATGTAAGAGACGTGTTAGCTGTCTCTTACATGGAGATTTGGGCTGTTCCTGAATCGGGAGGCTTACACGGAGGCTTACACTACTCTTAAACTCCGTGTAAGCCTTCCTGAATCTGGCCCATAATGTTTATAATGTTTCATATTTATCACAGTACAGCTTAAGCATATATATATTTTTTATTTGATCATATGTATATATTTTGTTGTGTATATTAATTGGAATATATTTTTGAAATTTGTTTTTGAAGTAGACATCGAAACATATATGTAAAGGAGTCATATGATATTTAATTTAATATATTATATTATATCCATATGTATTCATAGGTAGTTTTAACAGAATTATTTAATATACTTATTTAATAGATTTATTTTTTAGCATTTATTTACTATTTATTCACTATTTATTATTTATTATTTGTACAATTTGAACTAGTTGCAACCTTTGATGCTTTGGAATTATGCGTGTTTGTAAATAACTGCAGGAAAATGTTATGCTATTGATATATGGTTAGATAGCAATGCACTGTCATTTTAAATAGTGATTATTTTGATTTTTGGCACCAAAAAGTTTATATATTAGAGTTTGATATTTGCCTTTATTTGTTCTGATGAAGTCTGCATAGTCAGATGAAAGCGCTTAATCGTGGTTTTATTTTATTTTATACTATTTCAATAGTAGTTAATAAACAGTTTTTGTTGCCTGTTCGAGTCGTGCTGCACCTGTGCTGCTATTTTACATTACAAAGACGGTTTTGTCTTATGGACAGTGGTTACGGTGTTGTTTGTTGTTTCCATTTGTATTTTAGATTTATTGATGATTTGATTTTTTTTATGTAAAGGAGGTAAATTATTAATACAAGATTTTGTTCATATACTAAATTCTAACCAGCTAGGTTTAAGTTTTGAAGGTCTACAAAGTGGCAATTCTGTTATTTTTTTTTAGATTTAATCTTAGAAGGTAATATTAGAGATGGAAAAATCATTACAAACATACATAGAAAATTTGGTAATGACAGACATTTTTTAGATGGACGTAGTTGCCATCCAGCTCATATTTTTAACTCCCTACCGTATGGAAAGTTATTAAGAGTCAATAGGTTATGTAGTAAATCAGATATCTTGAAAAATAAATTTTTAACTCCTGTCAAATGTTTAAAAATAGGGGATATGCTCTGGGAGTTATTAAAAAAGCTCTGGAGAAGTTATGTATTCCAGCGATAGATAAAAGAAGTAGTAGGGAATATAACAATAATACACTACAGAGAATGAAGAATGAAGAAGATAGGAAGATTTATTTTGTTACCTCCTACAATATACTATCTGAAGAGATTATAGCCATTATAAAGTGGTACTGGCCCTTTTTGATGGAGGGAAGACATAAATTAAAAAAATGTATGGCATGCACCCTTAATTTCTTTTAAAAGAGGTTGTATTTTAAAAGATATGTTAGTACATGCAACTTTTTCTCTACCTGATGTAAATGTGGGAAGTGAGGTTGGTAGGTTGGGTACCTGGGCATGTGGAAATTGTTCAGTTTGTTCAAATGTTACCAGTTTTTTTGATAAAATTAATGGTTTGAAATTTAGACCGATAGCAGAGTTTACCTGTAGCACTGTAGGTATTATTTATACACTTAAGTGTCCCTGCAATCTTTTCTATATAGGTGAGAGTAAGAGGTCATTTAAGGTTAGAATGCAGGAACACATTCGTGACATTAAAAACAATAAGATAGAAGGTCCTATTGCTTCCCATTTTAATTCTGTACATGGGGGAGCTTATTCAGAATTGAGAGGTTGCATTCTTGAACAAATTAAAGCAACAAATGTAACTTGTTTAAAGAATAAGTTACTATTCAAAGAAGCAGTTTTTATTTTAAAGTATAACACTTTGACACCTGGTGGACTTAATCAGGAATGCAATTGGAAATACTTATTGTAGAGAATTAACTATATTACATTGTTTAATTGTTTTATTTGTTTTTTTTTTCCTAATTGATGACCCTTTATAAGAGGTGTTCTTTTTTACTATTGTTATCTCCTGGAAGGCTTTATGCCAAGGTGCTAGAGAGGTTTTGTGCTTTTAATAAAGGATATATTGGCCTTTGTCATTTGAACATTCTTCTGTTCTGTGTTTGGTGGTTTTGGATTGATACCAACCTGAAGTCTGAGCACCATGTTGCTTCTGTTGTACAGAAAGGTTCATAGATGGGTCAACTCAAAAGTAAGGTTATCTCATCCAGAGACAAACAGGTCATAAGATCCATGTATTCTAAGCTTATAAGGCCAATTATTTTGTACAATGCCCCCTTCGGCATGTACCTCACAAAGCACATGCAGCAGGTGGAGAGACCACAGAAGTTCCTCAACGGGAGATTCCAGGACCCCAAACACCTACCCTACACACATAGGCTAAAAGCACTGTCCCTATACTCAGTTCCATACAGACTCCTCAGAGCTGACCTCTGTCTGGCATACAAAGCAATCCAAACCCTTTCTTGATGGGACTATTGCAGATCTGGAAGGCAAGGCCCACTCGAACAACCTGTAGGTGCACCATCAACCTGGTCTGTGATATCAATAGGGATTGTTGGTGTAACAGATACATGTCCCACAGACTCCTCCATCTTGTGGACTACACTCCCTGTCCACATCAAGCCAAGTGCCTCAATACTCCTTGTGAAGTGCTACCTGTATAAATGCATGGGAAACAGAAAATACAGTCCTGTGATTCCACCTGTGTCCCTGCTGGACAGGGGCTCTGGGTGCTGATATGTCTTAACATGGGCTACACTTTCATCTGCGTGGGTTATAAGGGCTTCAGGACCAATAGCCTAGTAACCTCATATCAACTTATCAACCTATAAACAAATATCTGAAAGTGAACAAAATACAAAGGTAATGTAATCCCAGTAAATTTCATGAACCACAAAGTAGAACCAGGAGTTCCAAGGGACCAGAAGCACAGTCGCAAGAGTTTCAATAGTTTTATTAACAATGAATAACAAAATAAAATCCACAGTCAAATGCTGAATAACCTCTGTACGGTTTAGCGCTTTTGTCAATTAAGTAATGACATAATCAGAACCATACACATACAAACAGTTGAGCATTATGAATGAACTGATGAGCAGTCACACCCCTTTTGTAAACCAATCAAAAAATTGTTCCATTATCTTGAATGCAACATTTTTAAAAAATGCTTTACAAAGACTTTAAAACAAGTCATATCAATATAATCTACACTTAAAATAAAACAATATATATATATATATATATATATATATATATATATATATATATATATATATATGTATCTCAATAATGGGTTTTAAACTGACCAAAATACTTAAAATTAATTAAATTTTCAATGATCTGTCCTTTAGTTCACTAACTATCGAAACTGTCTCATTTAAACCTGGGGGAACAGTTTCATTAAACCTAAGCTGCCAAAACATCTCCCTTTTTAATAGCTTGTTTTTCTAATCGCCACAGAACACTGACACTTTTATCTGTTTAACTATAAAATATTTAAATTTCTTAAAACTAGTGCAAATTAAAGAATGCCTGGCTAAGGCACTTTTGTTGTCATTAAGCTGGATACTGTAGGTGTGTTGATAAATGCATTTATTATTCACATTGTTGGTCTTGCCAATGTAAAAGGCAGAACATTACATGCAGACTGCAAAATAAATAATTCTTTCTGTTAAACAGTTAAATCTACCATCCTCTGCATAATTTTTGATTTTATCATATAGCCAACCCTCATAGTTATACTCAGTGTAACCACATTAGTTGCACCATCCACATCTTGAATTTTTGGGAAACAATTTTTGACAACAAAAGTGCCTTAGCCAGCCACTCTTTAATTTGCACTGGTATTGAAAAGTTTTTTTGTAGTTGAACAAATTAAAGTGTCAGCATTTTGTGGAGATTGGAAAAACAAGCTACTAAAAAGGGAGATGTTTTGGCCACTTAGGTTTAATGCAACTGTTCCCCCACATTTAAACGAGACAGTTTTGATAGTTAGTGAACTGAAGGCCAGATCATTGAAAATGTAATTAATTTTATGCATTTTGGTTAGTTTAAAACCCGTTATTGAGGTGTATGTACACACACACACAGGTAAGGTGGCCTAAAGGCATTATACAGACCACAATTTCTGAATAATGACATGCACAAAACACAATCAGACCACAACAGGCACCCTCTGTACAGGCCCTCAACAACATGCATTGCAGCTATATCTACTTAATGTTGCTACTAATTATACACCTCTGAGATAAGTGAGGAGTAGTAGTATGTGATGGACCTTCACCTAACACACACTGCACCTGTGTACACAATATTGATGTACCCCTTTATAGCACAGTGACAACACCTACAGAAACGTATGTGCCAGTATGTTATAGCTCCTGCGAATAGGCTCCTGTGATGACCACTGTGATGCACTGCAGTTAACCCCACCACATGTGAACATGCACATATTACAATACGGCTAAGAGTAACAGTTGTGTGCATGGAAAAATGCATGCCCTTAACATGTCTAGGGTATTAGTGAACCACAACAAGACATTTCCGTACTCACTGGCTTTAGGCAGCTGTTCTCCAGCCAGACCAGAGGGACCTATGTAATTGTGGAGGAGAGGTATTGTCAGCACACTCACATGTGGCATTGGTACAGGATAAATGATGCATTTCGGAACATGTACAGTACAAGCTCTGATACTACACAATTTGCTGTCATTCACAATAGATGTTATCTTGTGTGCATTACAAAACCCCACCCACAGATGCAGTTTGACCTGATATATGCATCCAGATACTCCAAGGATGCCATTATGAATGATACAGTATCGAAGTGATGTGCACTGGGGCCTTACCTGGATGCTCTCTGCCTATTGACTGTGTGCCACCCACCTCCACGGCATAGGATTGTATGGTTTCTTGGGGTGAGGTGGCTGTCCCAGGTTGGCAAGGAACTCCTCTGTTGGTGTAAGTGGGGGTTGCTTAGCAGGACCCCCACCTGTAGCTGTCCAGTCCATGGCCACAGCTGCAGCCCTTCGCCAGGCATGGTGGATTACGTCAGTGGCCCTGTGCCTAACCTGTGCATAAGTTTGGTCATGTTGCCCCAGATTGTTCACAGTGGCCACTAGGTCTGACCACAGGGTGGTCTGCTGTTGCAGCTGCTGTCTCTTCCTCCCCAAAATGACTGTGTGATGCATTCATATGGCATCTATGATTGCTGCAGTCTCAGCGTCTGAAAATGTTTGCTGCCTCTGTCGAGACATTCCACCTGAAAGACATGAACAGGGAATCACATCACAGGATCTCATACATTGGGCACGATTATGTACAGATCCTGAACATCCACATTTGCTAGCACTATCCACCTCTAACACTCATATCATACCCCTGCCATCTATCAGGACAGTATGTGTGTGTGGGTAGTTTCACCATACTAGCATTACAGCATGCATTACACTCCTGATCCTGATGTTTCATGTTCCCCCCCAATGAGGACCATTAATGTGCATAATCCTTCATTCATCATTCACATCAGATGGCACATGCAGCAGCTGGTAACATCACAGAATTTCCCTACCAGGGCATACCAGCCCATCAGACATCTACCGTACACCTATAGACTATGAGGCATCATGCATACTCCTCAAGAGTTACCTCACTTTGGCATGCCAGGCAATCACACACTCCACATTGCTGGGACTGCTGCACAAGTGCAGGTCATGCTCCACTCTGTTAACACACACACACACACACACACACACACACACACACACACACACACACACACACACACACACACACACACACACACACACACACAAACAGCCTCCACCTGGTGAGTGACCTGGACTGGCCGTGTTGGCAGCTTGCTTGGATGTGTGTCATACACATTCACCCTGTGGGGGTCTGGGCACCCTGTCCATATCAGGCAGAGTAGCTACCTATACCTTTACAGGCTTATCATGGTCAACTGGATGATTAACAGTACATACGCCCTTGGGATACCACCTGTGTCCCTGTTGGATGGGGACATCAGCTGCTACCTTGCATACACATGGGCTGACATGTGGCCTAGGGATATGGCTGCTCGGGGCCCACAGCCTAGTAACTTGGTATGGTACGTGGAATACCATAAGTGGCCTGTCTGCTATGATAGATTGTGTTGTCATGTGTCCACACACATCAGTGCCATCGACTGCTGGATGTCCCCTATGGGCAGAATTACAGTACCATGTCTTCAAGCCTACATCCCACAAATAGGTGAGTGCTCCTACAGGTGCATGTGGACATTCTAGGAAAATCTGAGCTACACAATAACTTAGATCAGTGCATATATGTTGTAGGGTGACCTCCTCATAGGTGTCTGATATCTTCAGCACCCAGATGTTTGTGGAATGTGTACATGTGTCTGAAAGATGTAGACCCCCTGCCAAACAAATGTGTATTATCACACACCAATTGAACAATACATGATGTTTGTCCACATATTTTAGGGAATGTGTCTATGGCATGGTAGACCCCTGGGGCACAGTGATGGTACTTGGGTATCTGGTAATGTATCCATTCCCTTACATTGTATGCTCAGTATGTATGCAATACTGCTGACCCATTGCCAGCATCCACTCACTACTACTACCTATGACTTGCTGTCCTGCTGCAGGGGTCATCAGGTATGCTAGCCATAGGCATAAGGCAACCAGATATAGGTGTGGAGTACACACTCATCTAGGCAGAGTATGTCAAGGAGACCTGGACAATCTTTGAAATAATCCTGTATGTCATTCTCAGACTGGGAGGGGCTCAATGATGGTACATGATGTGATATGCCATCTGTATCCACCAGTACATACTGTCAGTGTGTCACCCCTGCACTGGCTCAATCATCAGACTCACCACTAACCACCAGTGAGGAATGTACACAATGGCAGGATGACAAGTACACGCACATTAAAGCACAATTACCCTTCAAAGCACACAGAGGTTACAGTCACTGTGGGGATCATATCTCCCTCTCTCCCCACATCCCCAGTAACACTCCCCACTGAAGTTAACATCTCAGCAGAGTGGTAAGTCCAAAACATCTGTCAGCCTCTCTGTCCAACCAGTACTTTGGGTCCCTGTCCAAGTAGCTGACACACACACTTTGCTATTAGAGTTTTGAATCTCTCACACACACACACACACACACACACACACACACACACACACACACACACACACACACACACACACACACACACACACACACACACCCCACACACACACACACACACACACACACTCCTGGTAAAGTCTGGCGCAACTTTACTACCTATGGGCCCTTCAACCCAGACTTTAAGGTAGTTCTGACTGCCACAATCCATCTCTTTAACAGCTACTGTAAGGCCCTCAAGAAAGGGTGACAAATCCTACTGTATGATGAGCCTAATAGCAAAATGGTAAGTGTGACCAAGACCAAGGCTATTGGAGTGAGCTATACAGTGTCACCATGTGCATATGCAATTACTCTAAGAGCTGACTTAGTGCTATACAGACCAGACACAATGACAAGGTTTAATTATATGTAATAATAACTAATAAAGAAACAAGATAATGCTCTATCATTGCAGTAAGGTATGAGCTCAGTATATAACATACAGTTCAACACACACTTCTGCACCAGTTGTTTACTATGCACAGAACCTATATAGGTCTCTTACATTTGTAAGACAAGCATATGTATCATAGTAGTATTCACACATGACATATGAATATTTACAACATCCCAGGTAGCTGGCCTGGCAGTGTCACAGTCAGGATTGTACAACAGACACTCCAATAGTAGTCATATATGAGCTGACCTTTGCTGGGGTGACTCAGGCCAGAGATGTGATCTTTGTCACTGCAGACAGAGCCATTAGGGATAGTCACGAGTACTGGACAGCAACATGTCAGTCAAGCAGTTCTTGGTGAGCCCTATTGTTTAACTTCCTATTTCCCATGATTGCATCCCTCATCTGCATTCCATTACATGGTTAATGGTTTGACATACCTGTTGTAGTGCTGCAGTGTTTTCTTAGAGTACTCCAGAGGTATATGTTAATGTAGTTGCAGTCTGTCTTTTAATACAAAGGTTCAGACCTGTTTTGCATAGGTAGCAGCTTGCCTTATGTAGGTAATTCTCATGAGCAGGTGATGGCCTGTGCATCAATTGGTGTGTCCCACTTGTTAATTGCATCCAGAACAGCTGTGCTGTTTTTCCATTAGCCAATGGCATGGCAACACAGTGCTATAATTAAGTCCTTCATGTGGGCTTTGACCCTTTTCCTTGCCTGTGAGGGGGACATTTTGGAGGTATGGGAGCTTCAGTATCACAGAGTGCAGATGGAAATACTGTCCACTGTTTGGATTGATGTGCTATGTCCACAGTTTTGCATGCTGTGTCTGCATACCTGTCAACCTATTAGCACAAAGAATGTGGAGAAAGCCCGACAAAATGGGGGACAAAGTTCCAACATTAGGGACAGCTTGTAAGTATGGCTCTTATGCAGTTAGAAACTTGCTAGAGTAACAGGGTTTGTTTGGACATGCATTTTATGCGTGATTTGATGTCTGAAACTGATATGTATATGACATACCTCTCAACTGTCCAGATTTTCACAGAATGTCCAGAGGTTTGGCTCTTATTTTTGGTCTGTTCCTCATACAACTATTTTTGGCAAATCACTAGGACTGAAGTCACTAAATAATGACATCCATTTGTGTTTCAGACTTCATATCCTTCAGAAAATGTATATGCTAGAGCAAACCATGTCACTCCAGCAACTGTTTATACTTATAACACCAATATTTAAAATATGTCCCTATTTTGGGGCATCTGTCCCCAATTGTGTCAGGCTTTGTCCAGATTTCTTGCACTATGAGGTTCAGAGGTTTGGTATATCATTATTTAGTGACTTTATTCCTATCATCCAAGAGATTTAGCAGAATCCCAGAATGTTATGAGAAAGAGGCCATAAATATGATGCCAAAACCTGGACATTCTGTGGAAATTTGTACAGATGAGAGTTATGTATGTCTGTCCTTTAACAGACTTTCAAGATAGTGTAGTGTGTGAATATTTGTTGTACTGAGTAGGGAGAGGGGCAGATGTGAGTGTCATAGATCCATTTCTATCTGACTGTGCATGCTGCTACAGTTGCTGGTGGTCTATCAGCTCTGTATGTTTGTAGGGGAAGACTGAGACATGTCCCTTAGAACCTCAGGATTTCAAGTACAGTGTGATTTGATGCAGTATGTATAGGAGTAGTGTGTGACTGGCAATCAGGATATGTTAGTTGAAATAGTCGTTATACTGTAGAGGTTAGTTGGCTTACTGGTATGTTACTTTGACTGTAGCGCAAATGGTTCTGGGTAGACAATTTCTCACCAATGTCTGTTTTCCCTACAGTTACATCCCTGTAGTGCATAATATATTTGCAAATGCGTCAGCAATTCCCCAGAGCTGATTTGGTATAGTGTTTTGTTCCTCTGACTGTAGTTCAGAATGTGCTGGGTGAAATGTTTGGCAGCTCAGTGTGTTTTCCCTAGTGTTACATGACTGCACTCATACCTCTCAACTATCCAGATTTCCATAGAATGTCCAGATGTTTGGCTTATATCTTTGGTTTGTTCCCCATAACTGTTGTGGATTTCTGACAAATCAGAGGGCTGATGTGAGGATTGAAGTCACTAAATAATGAGAAGTATTTGGGTCTCAAACTTGACATATTTCAGAAAATATATGTTAAAACAAACTGTGTTACTGTAGCAACTTTCTAAGCTTGTAAAATCAATAATTAAAATATGTCCCTATTTCTGCACATTTGTCCCCCCACTTTGTCAGCCTTTGTCCAAATCTCTTGCACTAAGAGGTTGAGTATATCTGTATATAGCATTACTAATTCCACAGTTTTTTTCCCTAATGTTGGATGACCATCCTGCATGATATATTTACTGAAGCATTACTAGTTCTCACAGCTGATGTGGAATAGTGGTAGCTGTTGTGACTGGAATGCACAGGGTCCTGAGTTTAAGACTTGCTAGGGATATGTATTTTTTCCCTAATGTTAAATGACTGTAATGCATGATATGTTTGTAAAAGCATTACAAATTCCCACAGCTCATATGGTGTCGTGGTATGTTGCTCAAACTGTAGTTCATGAGATCCTGGATTTGATACTTTCCAGCGCCAGTTATTTTGTTGCTGGCAGAACAGAGGCTGATTGAGATAGAGTGATTAAAGCAGTTTTAAGTAGTTTTAAGCATGTTTAAGTGACGCTATGTGATGCCAAAAGCACTTAGTTCTACTTGGCTTCACTTAGCACTGCTTATTCCACTTAAACCTGCTCTAATTTCAAAAACAGAAAAAAAAGTGTGATAGGAAAGTGGTGAAATGGGGGCAAGCAGGGGGTAAAACATGAGGAAAAGCAGATAGGTATGTCCAGATGGGTGTAGGAAAGGACCATAGCTCTACATTTCTTCTGCAGCAACAGCTATGAATGATGTGGGAAAATTTGAATTTACAGCCTCACACTCCACAGGGAGGGGTGTCGGTAATATACATTTGTAGAGTAATTTGAGGGTAGATTGATTTATGTCACTGTACATTGGGGCAAAATGTAGAGCTATGTATGGGACAATGATTTTTTTTGTGTGACAGATGCCCTTTTTGTTAAGGTGAGAGTGGAATGTTGGGGAAGGGCTGTAGGTATGTTTGGAGAGGTAGGTTAGGTAGGATAGGTTGCATTCAAAGACAGACATCACACATAAGACAGCAGATGGGGTGGTATATGACACATGAGGAGGGTAAACACTTTGGACAGGGAGGGTGGTTGGGAAACAGAGGCCCATGAGCCCCCAAATGGATACAGTGGGACTGAGATCTCCACCCATGGGCAGTCACCACTGCAACTTTATGGTCCCAGAGGTGGCTGTGCTGGGGGCTGGACAACAGGAGCAGGCTGCTCATTGTGGTGTGTCATCTTTTCTCTCAGTCTGGCTCAGCTGTCCATCCAACTCAGAGTGGATGATGACACTGTGCACCATATTCCAGAACTTCTTGCGGGTGACTGGTGCTTCTCCAAGCCCATGCTCAAGGGGGGATAGGCCCTATCCCCTGAGGTGGTTTTATCCAAGGGTGATGAAGGACCAGCAGAGGGGGCAGTTTTGGGTTGGGTTCCAGATGTGCTGGGGCCCAGTGCCATGGCCAGATGAGATGGGAATAGGTGGATCTGCCGGGATCGGCCTTCCCGAACATGCTATGGTGTTGAGGTTTTGTAAAATGTATTGGTTAGTCATGACCAAAACATTTCAAAATTAGTTATAACAGCATGCATGGGTGTTCCAATTCAATCAGAACAGTGGCATTCATACAATTGCTTAGCAAAAAGAACACGTAGCACGTAACACGTAGAAACGTAGCAGTTCACATTTTAACAGCATGCCAGTTAAATTTGGTATTTGAAAAAGTTTGGCACAGCCAAACGAAAGCGCTCATATCAAGGAGTTTTATTGAGTTACGTTTAAATAAATATATTTGTTTATGTGCATTCAGCTTCAGCTTCGTTTTCTTGTGAAACAGCTACCAGTCCTATCGTGTTTCTGGACTTTTTATGCCAGTTAAATGTATGGCAACAGACCACCAACAAGATCAAGGTATGTTAATATGTAAACAATTAAATATATGAACAATAATAAAACACAAGTCCCACATTAGATTTTGAGAACAACATACCCGTAGTATATGAATAACAATTACTCATGCAGATAAGGGGTGGGGGAGAGAAGAAAAGTCCATTAACAATTGTATAGGCTTCTATTTTTCACAACAGCACTGCTCAGTACTCTACAGATTTGCCCTCCCTTTACATCTACCTGTGGCCCATAGCTTCTGTAGCACATACATAACTGTTAAACTGTCAAGCTGGAATGGTATAGGGCAAAGTGTGACCACTCTGGGTATATGATTGGAGGGGACTCATGCATATCAGACTTACCTATATGGCTAACAAGGTGTAAACTGCACTGATGTTGTGTGAGTGTGCTACTGGCATTCTACAACTAGATGCATATCTGTGTCCAAGGTTATTGGCAACAGTGATCACTAGCTGTAACAGCATGACACTTGAAAGACATGTATCGGGAAGAATGCATGGTGTATGTACCTATCCTTCTTAATTTTGGAGGCATAGGGTTGGACACTGGAACATTTGGACACAAAGTTTATTAGTATACCCATTATACAGCTACTACAATCATTTTTTTACTGTAAAACCTGTGGAGAAAATATTTGTTAACACTACCTGACTATTTGTGCACATATTCAGGATTAGTTGTCTGTAAATATTCACACAACTTAGTTCCACTCCCTGGATTCAAACTGTGGTCTGTGTGTGCAAAAATGAAAAATATCTCCATTTCGCAACATACTGAGCTACTGGGAAACCTCTGTCTCTTGCTTGACTAATTTCTGCCTAATACTTACTTGGTTAGACAGTCTGACCTTGTAATCTAAGTGGAGTGTCACCAAAGACTGTAGTAACAGTTGAACATACTTGCCTGACAGATAGCTCTTCTATTGTGTATTAACCCTTTGAAAGCAGGTGTACACATTTAACCCCTAGTAGATGTGAATATGTGTGATCTGTACAGAGTATAGCAGGGTTCTAGGTCACATACCTGAACCATATACATTTGGACACCATATACTTGCAGTCCCCACCTATTACATTCTCATACTTGCCTGCATCAGCATGCCCACATTCAGGACTGCATCGATCTGAAATGCAAAGGTTAACACAAGGCAATGTTGCAGGGGACACACTGTAATCCATTACACATTACTAATCAAGGTTCAGATGTTAGTACAGGACATATTTCATATTTTATTTATATCTTGTTTTACACATTCTAGTTCTTCAATAACAAACCAGATTAAACACAACAGTTTGTGGTATAAATCTTTATATGAGTAGCATGACACAGTACTTTCTTACAGTTGATATTTCACATTCAGTACTACTGCATATCCTGTAGATCACTATTGGTCTGACAAACTTTTTTTATTTATTCAGTACACTCAGAACACACTATACCTACTGGTGGTAAATGAGTACTCCTTCTTATTTATTACACTATATACTGCAAGATAAATCTGTACTCACCAGTCTCTCATTGCAACCTTGCCAATCTGTCAGTATGGGCCTCAATATTGCTAACTCTCTCTTCTGTAGCTTTAGGGGAAAAACACATTTTTTAGCATACATGTCTATCATATACTCAGGCTAGATTTTGGTACTGATATGGGTGAGATACTTACTCACTACTGAGGCATCCCCATCTCTAGCTTCTTGGATCCATTGGGCCAAGAGTGCCCCTTCCTGTGCTTTAGGTCAGCATAATGATGCTTTACCTGCTCACCTGTTCGGGGGATTCCATTTGCTCTAGTGAGATCACATGCCAGATGGTCCCAGGCCCCCGCTTTGTACTGTGAGCCCTGGTACTGACCATGCAGCAGTCTGTGGTCATGGTCTTTAACAAGGAGCTAAGCCATGACCCTGGACTCCAAGATGCCCCAGTGCTGCGCCTGAAAGCACGCTCCCTCTCCAATGCCAGACATAGTTCCTGCAAAGAGCAAACTACAACAGATTCTGGCTGTATTCCTGCCTGTGCAGTTTAAATAAGGCCATATTCCCACCCTTCGCTGTCATTGGATCAATTTTGAAAATGCTGAGCATAGTTCAGCTGTGTACAAACCCACTAAGTTGAGTTGAGCAGTGCTTAAAGGAGAAAATGCTGACCAGTGCTTAGTAGTGTGCAAATCCACTCAGCTGGGATGAATATTGCTTAGAATGAGACTTCTAAGCATTGCTCACACTGGCTAAGCAGAGCTAAGCTCTGCTAAGCATTGCTCAGTTTTCATTTTAAAAATATTTCAGAATTGCAAATTAATTAACCATTAGTGACATATTATTAAGTGTATATAATTTGCTTTACATGACTTCCCCTATGTGCTTTCATTGCATTACCTTGGGGTGTGACTATACCCTATGGGACACTTGTGTTTACATGGGTGATTTCACATGTTATATCCACTAACACTTCAATTTTGGAACAGCTACACTACCCTGGTTAACAAATATCAATTGCTATATCATTTAAGAAAAAAAAAATAACAATGTTTTCCCATGTAAAAATGAAGGAACTGTTTTGGTACTCGAACCATGAACTGCCACATGCAGAGCTGGAACTCTAACCACTACTCTATCTCACCACTGTGGATTTTAGCTATACCTTTGTATTTAGCTCGTATAAGATGTTTAAGCAATGCTGAGCAAAGCGCCATGGCGTGCAAACCCACTCGGAGATGCTTAAACTTCCCTTATAATGAAAAAAATTTTAATGTAACCACTTTAATTGCATATATTAATACTAATGCTTATATATATTTGATAATGTACTACCTGTCAATCTATCAACTTTCTAAGTCTGTAAGTGCAGTATGTTTTAGATTTGCACTATTTTGGGCTTTTGTCCCACGTTTATTTTATGGCTTTATCCAGATTTCTTGGTGGTAGAGGTTGAGGTGTGTGCATACCTCTCAACTGTCCAGATTTTCGTAGACTGTCCAGATGTTTGGCTCATAGTTTTGTTTTGTTCCTCATAAAATTTGTGGTTTTCTGCAAATCAGTGGGATGATCTCAGGATTGAAGTCACTACATAATGGCATACATTTAAGTTTCAGACTTCTAATCCTTGAGAAAATGTATGTTTAAACAAACCCTGCTACTCTATCAATATTCTAAGTATATAAGAGCTGTACTTAAGATATGTCCCTATTTTTGGACCTTTGTTACGCCCATTTTGCTGCCCTTTGTCCAGATTTTTTGGCAGTAAGAGGCTTACAGGTATGGCTGTGTGTCTGAGGACACACTTGTACTGTAAAGTGCCGTACGGCACTGTCACAATGCAGGGGGTGTGTTACAGTTCCTGTCACACACCCCCTGCACTGCTTCCCATTGACAATCCTGGTTTCAGAGTCTGTGGACACTGAAAGCATTGTAGAGTGCATACAGCACTTTGAGACTGCAGGGGGCATGTTACAGATGTGTGAGTACTACTGCAACATGCCCGATGCACTCATTCAGTGTTCATGTCCACAGATCCATCTCAGTAGCGCGCCTTCATTAATATGAAAGGCGTGCTGCTGAGAAGGGTATGCAGACGCAAACAGCATTCACTCTGTATAGGAATAACACTATTCCTACACAGAGTTTATTGAATCCTGGGGGGTATCTAGTGTTCTGGACTTCAGACAAGACAACTTTATGTCATCAAGTAAAACAGAACACCTGAGTAATTTTGCAAAATCCACACCTTGACACTTTTGCTGCCAATTCTAACTAACATTCTGCTTGTCTGATAAGAAATTATCTGTCTCTGTTCCTCTGGTGCTTTCTGAGAATTGAGCTAATAATAAATGATGTCTTTAAAATGCTTAGTGCCCTCCTTCACTAGCTGCAGTACAGAGCTCTGGTGTTACATGACTTTTTTCCCCTCACTTGCATGGAGAATCACCACACATTGGGTTAAGAGTTCAACAAGGAGATATGCCATCAGGTGCTGCTTCAAAACATTTCTCACAGGGGTCAAGCATTCTTTTATATTTGCAGCTGCTCAAGGCTTTCCTAAAAAATAGAAATGGTTTGCATTCAATTTCAGAGTATTAATCTCAGATGGCAGGGCTTCTTTTGTTTACTGATATGATGCCCACTTCATTCTTTTAATGGTATTGTGCTACAGTCTCAAATTTAGAAGAAGAACAATATTTCAAAAGAGAATGGATGAAACTGAACAGACAGTGGGTGGTGAAGAGAGGTTCTTTGCTGACTTTATGTCCGTTTGCAGCTCATTACAATGTTGTCAGCTTGGTTGCTTCACCATAAGTAAATGCGAGAAGTTGCCTTGACATTGACTATATTTTTTCTTTTTTGTTTCTTTTAGGAAAAACAGGTAACCTAAGGGAGAGGGAGGGAGTGTGTCTGTGCATGTGAGAGAGAAAGAGAGTGAGAGAGAAGTGTACAATAGTGTTTCAGTCTTGTGAAGTATTCAAGACAGCCTGTGCACATCTTGTGTATTTTGCAAAATACTCAAGAATGATTTACATGGACAAGCTATACAAACCCATACTGAGTGATTTTCCATAACTAGTGTCTTAGTGCTAATGCAAGTAAATCATTTACACACAGCATTTGTGTATATAAAGAATGTATTTATAAGTAATACTTATTATACCATGATCCCCCCAAAACGTGCACGCTGATTGGCCAGCGTGCCCGTTGTAAATCGAGTTATACTAATGGAAAAAGGTCCGGTCGCCCGGACTTTTTTCCATTAGTATAACTCGTTTTAACATTGTCGCTATGTTAAATGGGTTTAACATAGCGAGACTTTAAAATAAGCAACTGAGATCTCCGCTGCTTATTTTAAAGCTGTCTCGCTATGTTAAACCCATTTAACATAGCGAGGCAGTGTTTAAAAAGCAACGGAGAAAGCAAGATCTCCGTTGCTTTTTATAATCGCTATGTTAAATGAGTTTAACATAGCGAGACAGCTTTAAAATAAGCAACGGAGATCTCCGTTGCTTATTTTAAAGCTGTCTCGCTATGTTAAACCCATTTAACATAGCGAGGCAGTGTTTTAAAAAGCAGCGGAGAAAGCAAGATCTCCGTTGCTTTTTAGTCTCGCTATGTTAAATGAGTTTAACATAGCGAGACAGTTAAAATAAGCAACGGAGATGTCCGTTGCTTATTTTAAAACTGTCTCGCTATGTTAAACTCATTTAACATAACGAGACAAAAAGCAACGGAGATCTTGCTTTCTCCGTTGCTTTTGCTCAACTCTGATGTACTGCGCAGGCGCAGTACATCAGAACTGCCGGATGCCAGACATCTGCGGAAGGGCAGTAAACAGGCATTATACTATGCCATTATTTAAGAAAAGTAACAGTTTCTTTTCTTAAATAATGTCATGGTATAATAGCAATAACCACGCCTGGTGGGTAATGCTAATACCACGGTTGGCTTTGTTTGGTCCTCGGGCCTCGGGACCAAACCACGCCAACCGTGGGTAAATTTAGCATTACCCACACCCAGGCGTGGGTTATTGCTATAATATTCCCTGAAAAGGTGGTTATTTATTAATTCTGTAGGATGTAAATTATTCAGTGTGGTGTTTAGCATTATAATAATTGTACTGAAGAATCAGTGGTATGAGTATAAATATGTTGGGATTTTTAGGCAATTATTATTGTTTATAAGGAAATTAGTTATTCTTTGTCATTTGGGGTGCCAAAATCATTCATATAAGGTGATTTTAGCATAAAGACTATTTACCTAACATGAATATTTGCCTGAAAAAATAATTATTGGTTTTACAAGAAAACAACTAAGGCAGTATAAGTTTGGATGGCATATATTTTTTTCATGTTTCCCTTAACATTAATATTTTTTT
The DNA here is from genome assembly GCF_019279795.1 of Protopterus annectens. NCBI lineage: Eukaryota > Metazoa > Chordata > Ceratodontiformes > Protopteridae > Protopterus > Protopterus annectens. The sequence goes on along the minus strand of NC_056739.1, from coordinate 767,945,330 downwards.
ACTCCTCTAACAAACCTTTTAGTACTGCAGTCACTAAATAATAGAAATTTGAGATTCAGCTTCATATTCTTCAGAAAATGTATTCAAAGTTTTTTCTTTATGCCTCTGATTCTTAAGCTTAGAAGCTAAAAGGAAAGAGTAGTATGTAATGGGTTACCCTGTACAGTTCTAACAACAACATGCTCAAGTACATGTTTGGAGCTATTATTTATATATTTATTCATTCAAACGAATATCTAAAGTTCATATAGTCATACAAGTGGTTGTAACTGATGCTGTGTGCATTTGTTTGTGTATGTCTATGTGAATACCACCAGTTTTATCTGTGGATATGCACAATCTTGGTGGCATATACTTAACTCTTCTGGATTACAGTAAAGAAAATGTTAACAAGTAATTGTCTTACAAAAATAGAGAAAAAAATGTATCACAGACCAAATATATCCCAAGACCTTCATAGGTTCAGTACTAGGCTAACTTCCTTGTGGACCATTTTAAGCCTAGCCAATTACTCTATGTGAGAAATGAACCCTGCACCTTGTGTTTATAAGGTAAACACCTTAACTATCATGCCAGCTTCCTACTCCAAGTAGTAGGTCTGCTGACCCACACATCCCCAGCTGACACAGGTTTAATGGAGGGGCCCTATCTTCAAACTTCTGCCCTAAGCCTCACTTAGTCTAAAACTGACCCTGCTCAGAGGTCTACATAGAAGGTTGCTACAGCTTATGTGGGGACTACGGCCAGTATAGACATTATTTTTTTATCTTTTTTCACAATGTGATCTCAAGGATTTGCACAATAGTTCACCAAAGTTTGTCTGGAGACATTTTACTGCTAGACTGCATTTCTGTAATATTTTTTTTCACTTTACAATAACACACACACACACACACACACACACACACACACATACACACACACAAACGCACGCACACACATATATATATATATATATATATATATATATATATATATATATATATATATATATATACATATATATATATATATATATATATATAGCTATCTGTTTGGGATGGTGGTGGGGAGACATGATGTGTATTTATGTCGGAGAGTGTCAAGTTTTTATCCTGGTCTGATATCAGAAGTGTACAAAGATACATTAGGGGATAGGAATGAGGAGGTATGATGTAGTACTGCATCGCGACTGCATTTCACTTAAAAAACAGCTCTGCATATTGTTTTTACTGTTCTTGTGTTGAATTTATACTGTTAGCACTTTAAAAGGTTATTTTTTGTTTAATTTAATTGTTAGGCTAACACACTAAAGTGCGCTAGCCATTTTACAGCATTTACTGTTTGTTACTGTATCTTTTTCTCCCTTCTCTGTGAAAAAAGAAAAAAATATATATCCTTGTTTTCCAGCTTTTCTGAACTAGAATAGTCCAGTCTTCAGATTTTGCTGATCTCTGGGCTTTGTCTTGGTTCCTGTGCTATCCATACCCTTATTTGGATAAGAGGAAGCTTCTTTGTTCACCAGTGGGAGTGGGGAGCACTGAGCAACCTATTTGTTCCTAGAGGATTGGTTCCAGCCCAGCAACTTGTAGTTTATTGGCCATTTTGGGTCAATTCCTGGCTCTTTTCAACCCCCTGCTATAAAGCCCGCTTTTGCATGCTTTTTTACTTGTAACAGACTCAGCACAGCTCCTCGTGGTGTCCTGCAGAGTTCTACAAGCAGCAGAGAGTGAAAGAGTGACTTTCCTGGATTTATAAGTATTTTTTCTGGCTTTCACTTATAATACTGTATCTCGACTGCATTTCACTTAAAAAACAGCTCTGCATATTATTTTTACTGTTCTTGTGTTGAATTTATACTGTTAGCACTTTAAAAAGTTATTTTTTGTTTCATTTCATTGTTAGGCTAACACACTAAAGTGTGCTAGCCGTTTTACAGCATTTACTGTTTGTTACTGTATCTTTTTCTCCCTTCTCTGTGAAAAAAAAAAAACAAAAAAAATATCCTTGTTTTCCCGTTTTTCTGAACTAGAATAGTCCAGTCTTCAGATTTTGCTGATCTCTTGGCTTTGTCTTGGTTCCTGTGCTATCCATACCCTTATTTGGATAAGAGGAAGCTTCTTTGTTCACCAGTGGGAGTGGGGAGCACTGAGCAACCTATTTGTTCCTAGAGGATTGGTTCCAGCCCAGCAACTTGTAGTTTATTGGCCATTTTGGGTCAATTCCTGGCTCTTTTCAACCCCCTGCTATAAAGCCTGCTTTTGCGTGCTTTTTTATTTGTAACAGACTCAGCACAGCTCCTCGTGGTGTCCTGCAGAGTTCTACAAGCAGCAGAGAGTGAAAGAGTGACTTTCCTGGATTTATAAGTATTTTTTCTGGCTTTCGCTTAAAGTACTGCATCTCGACTGCATTTCGCTTAAAAAACAACTCTGCATATTGTTTTTACTGTTCTTGTGTTGAATTTATACTGTTAGCACTTTAAAAAGTTATTTTTTGTTTAATTTAATTGTTAGGCTAACACACTAAAGTGTGCTAGCTGTTTTACAGCATTTACTGTTTGTTACTGTATCTTTTTCTCCCTTCTCTATGAAAAAAGAAAAAAAAAAACAAAAAAAATATCCTTGTTTTCCAGCTTTTCTGAACTAGAATAGTCCAGTCTTCAGATGTTGCTGATCTCTGGGCTTTGTCTTGGTTCCTGTGCTGTCCATACCCTTATTTGGATAAGAGGAAACTTCTTTGTTCACCAGTGGGAGTGGGGAGCACTGAGCAACCTATTTGTCCCTAGAGGATTGGTTCCAGCACAGCAACTTGTAGTTTATTGGCCATTTTGGGTCAATTCCTGGCTCTTTTCAACCCCCTGCTATAAAGCTCGCTTTTGCGTGCTTTAGCGTGTTTTAGTGCGAAGTTGCTCATAGAGCAGCATCGGGCAACACCGGTTAATAAAGTTTAAACTATTTCTGGCTCCGTAAAGTCTGCTTTTCAATTTTTCCCTTATAACTGTTCTACTTGCAATCTATACAGCCTATACTCTATCTGAAAAGCTCAGCACTTGCTCCTAAAGCATTTTTATACAGGTAAAGCACTCTTAAACAAAAGAAAGTACTTCATTCACCTAAATTCCCTTGAGTACCCATTTCCCTATAGGTCCTTTCTGACTCAGTTACACAGCAATCTTTTTCACTATTTCTAGCATGTCGAAGGGTCAGTTGCTAGCGTCCTCTCCTGTTCAGCTGGTGAATCTGGGAATCTTGAGGCAATGTTACAATTGCCTCATGTACACAGACAACCCTCTCCTCCTCCCAACAAATATAAATATATGTGAGAGATGCAACTATATAGCCAAACTGGAGGCTGAGCTCTCTCAATTCAATACTGGCAAGACCAGTCAGGAGGAGAAGGTAACCACGCACACCACAAACCCAGTCTCACATAGAACTATCACAACTGCAAACCAAACACATAAACACACAAAAACATACTCGGAGGCGCTGATTAAAAATCTACCAAAACAACAGAGGCCTCCAAAGCAGACACCCAAGCAACTGCCACCTCAAGACATAGCACATGCAACACATAGTTCACAAAGTCAGTGTGCTAAACAGTCACAGCCCTTAAGGCCAAACAACATGCCAGACACACTTGTAATAGGTGACTCCATAGTCAGACACACTGACGCATCGCCACCAGACTGAACAAGGAGAGGGTCACAGTAAGCTGCCTGTCGGGAGCTAGAATCCGCCCCATAACACAAGCACTCAGGTCACTCCACAGCAAGTACAAATATGACTCAGTCATTGTACATGCCGGTGTGATCGACCTGAGATGTACCTCCCTGGACTACATGAAAAGAGACATAGAGGAGCTCTCTGATTATGTAGCCCAGGCCGGTATGACCCTGATCCTGAGCAGCATCTTGCCCTCACCAAGAATGATGCCACAGTACAAAGACAAAATGATCAGTTTTAACAATTGGCTTAATTACTGGTGTCATTCTAAGGGGATCCAATGTCTGTCTGCTTGGGATGACATGCTTGACAAGCCACGCTGCTTCGCAAGGGACGGCTTGCACCTGTCACCCCTGGGCTTCTGGATATTGGCCAAGGCTCTTGCCACCCCCATAGTGCCTTTTTTAGGCAAGGTTCAAAGGACAAACCTACCTCCCTAGAAAACACAAGTGGAAAAAACTAAGGGTAATGCTGCTCAATGCCAGAAGTCTAAACCTCAAGATGCACGCCCTCGAAGCCCTCCTCAGTATGGAGAACATCGATGTCTGTGCAGTGACTGAAACCTGGTTCAAGGCTCCTGAGAGCACCCCAGCACTATCAGGTTTTACCTCATATCATGCTTTCCGGCCCGAAAACATGGACCGAACCACAAAAGGAGGGGGAGTATCCATATTCATCAAAGATACCCACACCTCCAGGTTAGTGGAAACGCACGAAGCATCGGAGACCATCCAGGTGCAACTAACCATAGGCAAAACAGCCTTACAGTTTGTAGCATGCTACAGACCACCCTCTCAAACTCAGGAACCCCACACAGCCTTCCTGAAGACACTGGAGAGTATGAATGTCTCTCCAAATACCATCATATTGGGAGACTTCAACTACCCAAACATAGACTGGGAACATTACTCAAGCCCCAACACCCTAGCCCAAAGGTTCCTAGAATTCATAAACTCAAATGCAATGGAACAACTGGTCACCATTCCCACAAGAGGAGACAATATACTAGACCTGATCATCACAAACATGGGGACAAAATGCTCCACACCAGAAGTATATCCCTCTTTGGTAAGATCAGACCATAAATTAATCTCGCTGGAAATCCACACCCCGCTCCCACCCCCTGTACAAAAGACCACAGTGAAGAACTTCTCAAAAGCCAACTTCACACTTCTTAAGACTGAAGTGGTATCCTTCAAGGCCCCTGGGCCAGTGGAAACTACAACCCACACTGCTGAATCCTTTGCAAATGCCTTCTACGGGCACCTTTGAGAATGCATGGATCATGCAATCCCAAATAAAACCAAGACCCATTCCCCTAAAGGCAGGTGCCCGGTCTGCTGGACCCCAGCCATAAACAAACTCTACAACAGGAGGAGGAAGCTACTACATGACAGAGCAAAATCCCTAAAAGGTAGGCATCTCTGATCAGTACTAGCAAAAAACTACAATCACTTATAAAATCATCCAAGGCCAACTTTGAGAGAAAAATCGCAAAAGACACAAAAGACAATCACAAAGCCTTCTTTAGCTATGTTAGAAACCTGGGTGGAAACTCCCAAATATGCTCAGAGTTAGTCCAAAATGACACAAAATACACTGAACCCACTGACATTGCCAACATTCTGGCAGACAGGTTCAGTGCAAATTTCTCCTCCCCCTGCGCCCCAAAAGGAGAAATAACTATCCCAGCAGAGTGTAGCCTCCCTAACATCTCAGATGCCCAGGTGAGAGCCACCCTCTCTAAAGCTAAAAACACAGCATCAATGGGACCGGACGGTGTCCAGGGCTGTGTGCTACATGAACTCCAAGAGGAACTAAACCCACACATAAGGCTGCTGTTTAATCTTAGCCTTACTACAGGATATGTACCCAAAGAGTGGCGTACGGCGACAGTGGTACCACTTCACAAAGGCGGTGCTTCTACGGACCCTGGAAATTACTGCCCCAAAAGCTTGACGAGCCTGGTCTGCAAAGCTATGGAGAGGATCATTATGAAACTCATAAACAAAGACATTGGGGACCTACAGACATTGGATCCTACCCAATTTGGCTTTGTCAAAGGCAGATCCTGCCTTTTGAACTTGATCGACTTTTTTGAAACAATCACTAAGGCCATTGATGAGGGTAAGGCAGTTCACACAGCCTACCTTGACCTTGCAAAAGCCTTTGACACAATATCCCACTCGGGCATCATAGACAAACTCACCAGCTTAAATGTAAACCCATATGTCACACGATGGGTTGCAAACTGGCTCAAGGACAGAACCCACAGGGTCAGAGTTGCTGGAGCTATGTCAGACTCTAAGCCAGTCACAAGCAGTGTCCCACAGGGCTCAGTCCTGGGACCACTTTTGTTCGGCATTTATTTTTCCGTGGTACAGGCAAACATAGGAGGATTGTGGCTGACAAAGTTTGCAGATGACTGCAAACTGGGGGCCATAATTGATACTCCAGCGGACACAAACATCCTTCAGAGAGGCCTCATAGAAATGGATAATTGGTGCCAGAGCCATGGCCTTAAGCTGAACGCCAAAAAATGTATAGTCATACCCTTTGGGAAAAACAAGGTACCCACAAATTACCACATAGGTGGTAATCCATTAAGTACGGAAGAGGTAATCAGGGATCTTGGGACCCAGGTTGACAGTAACCTCTCATTTGACACTCACATTGCCAAAGTGGTTAGGAAGACCTTCTATATTGCCCACCTTATCATGAAGGGTTTCACATCTAGATCAAAAGAGGTCATTGTGCCCCTGTACTCTTCTCTTATCAGGCCAATGATCGAGTACAATGCCCCATTTGGGATGTATCTTACCCGACACCTGCAGCAGTTGGAAAGACCCCAAAAGTTCCTCACCAAGAGAATAAAGGGTCTTAAACATATGTCATATGCTGCCCGACTGAAAAAACTCCAGCTCTATTCAGTCACATACCGCCTACTCAGAGGTGATCTGTGCCTGACATACAAGGCCATGTCCAATCCGGAATTAATGGACATGCTCCACCTCAGTAAATCCAAATCCACCAGAGCCACGAGAGCAAGAGACTTAAACCTCAACACAGAAATAAATAGGACGTGCTGGAGGGACAGATTCATAACCCAGAGGCTCCCTACACTCTGGAACAGAATCCCAATCCATGTTAGGCAGAGCCCCTCACTAACTCTATTCAAGAGAAATCTTGACGAGTGGATGGGAGATCGTAGGTTTACCCCGGGGGTCATCTCTGTGTCACTACTAGACAGAGGCACAGTAAACTAAACCCTAAAAGGGCGTAGTATTCTCATCCTAAGGGGTGGCGAAAGCCACACACACTCTGGCTAGGCTTATAAATGCCCCAGGGCAGATAGCCTAGTACGAACCTATGAACCTATGAACCTATGACAGCGGCAGAAACTTGAAAAATATATTTCTAGCTAACACCAGAGGAATGTGTAGGAAGTGGCTATTATTTTGGGTTGTAGAGATGCATACAGTATATCCAGGTATGCTTTATGTATCTCCATAAGTATTTGTTTTCTGAGTTTTATTGGAAAACTGTTTTAGTCAGTTTTGAATATCAAGCTTTGGGCACAACTTATTTCTCCCTTGAAAAATAATAAGACTTTCATTTGTGAAGATTTTTGTTCAGGCCATCACTGAATCAAAAATTGAAGAAAAAAACTCTAAAATGCACCATAGAGTATCTAGAACCCCATGGTTTCTGGGGCCTGGCATCTCCACTGGTCCCCAGCTTAATTCAGTTATTTCAGTACAATCTTGGCTTGTCTTGTTTATCAGCTTTAGGCTAAGTATGAAAACACAAGAAAGAAGTCATTCAAGTGGTGGGGGGGTTGGTGTGAGGGCAAGCAAGACAAGAAATAATAATTACCTTGGGCTAACACAGGACACCTAACACTCTTATACTGTTAATATTTGTATGAAATGTACTTGCTTTTTGCAGTTCAGTGTTCATAGTCTTATATGTATACTTCTAAATATGCAGAACATGAAAGGAAATGTGAGGTCTTTGTAATAAAAACTGGGACCGCATAGCACTGAATGGCTATTGATATTCATGTTTGGGCAGCACTAGCACCACCATCTGGATCTATTCTGGATCCACCACTGTTGATTTTTAGAATTATAGGCAACTAGTATTAATTATGTTAGGAAAACTGGCCTTCAGATTATGCTGCAGTCATGTGTGGAACATTCTGGTTAAATGAAAAATGATTACACCATAAGGAATCTAGCAATTTCACATCATTGTGGCACCACCAAAGTTTCTTATTAATATGTTTCATTTTCAGTGAAAACATACACCTGCTGTATTATAGATTATTTAAATGTGCTGTTTCTGGCCATTATTGTGCATATTAGTATGTGAGCATATGCATGCATTTACTTGTGCATGTCTGTCGAATCCTCCCTGCTCCACTTACTAATGCGTGCTGACCCTAACCATGTACTTTACCTTAGAAACACCTTTCCACAGCACTACCACATTTCAGACAAACCATGTCCTGTGGAATTGGTATGGTTTAGGGTTTTTGTAGCATTTTACTGTAAATTGTTCACAGAATTAGAGTGCTTGCCTGTTTTTTGCTTTAATATAATGTGGGTTTAAGTGCTTTTGTCTGAATTATGATAGTCTGCATTTTGATATGTCTGCATTAAGAATTGTCAAAATTTTGGTGTCTGTATTATGAGGAATTACATTTTAAAATATACACACACGTGTATATATATATATATATATATATATATATATATATATATATATATATATATATATATATATATACATATATATATATATGAAAAACTCTACTTTTGTCAAACATCACTTTTGTTGGCATCTGTTTAGTCAACACAATTTGATCGACTAAACAGATAATTGGTACCTGTTTAGAAAAGTAGCAGATTGGATGATTCTTGTGGTTGGGAAATTTGCCCTTTCTCAAGAAATGTATAATTTTGGAGTTAGAATATATAATTAGCAGGTGGGGATGGGGTCCAGGGGGGTTTGCCCCCTGCAAAAAACAAAGTTTTATTTTTAATCTTGTTTTAAGGTTTTTGGGCACATCAGGACTGATACTCAGTACATGCTTAGTAGTGTGTCGACATTATTTATATACACAAACACATATGTGATTGCTGCTTAGGTTATCAGACTGGGTTTATTCGAGTGAAAAGAGATCAATGTGATATGTGATAAATGCCAAATCCCATTTCATTGAATGCTATTCTATGTAGAGATGTTTTTAAAGTATATGTTTTTATGGTAGCGGGTAGGTGTTTAGTAGTGGTTTTAGACAGTGGGATTATGTGTTTTGGGGGTTGTGCTTTGGAGGGTAGTGAAGGAGGCTTTTTAAATTGCTTTTGTTTTTGTTTTGCTAGGATTTATAATGGCAAATAGAGCAGGTGTGAGGGATTTTTCCCTTTCATGCACTTCTGTGAAATCTTGGACTTGGTATATATAAGTTGTTGGGGGTGGTGGCAGGGAACAGGTAACACTATTTATTGCATTTCCAATTGGATGGTATTTTATTTTATTTATTTTTAGTTTCATTATTATTGTTAAAGTTTTTGTCATATAATCACATTATATGAGTGTGAGTGTGTGTGTATGTGTGTTCATATGCTGTGCTTGTCACCTGTCTTTCTATTCATCTCACACTTTTGTAACAATATCCTTCAACCAATGACTTTTTACTTATGTATGATATAATTAAATCCACCAACTATTAAATCCTTTTTCCTTCCTCCTATCCCTTCCTTCCTCACACCTACATAGTCTCATGCCTACTAGATCCACTTTCCCCTTGAGCTAATTTCATTCAAAGGCATGCATCTGAAGTATTTCTCCCTGGGCATCCGCTGAAAATTGATTTTGTTACAAGTCGGACTTTCCTGGTTAACAAATGTTAAATAAATAAATAAATAAATAAATAAATAATTTCCCTATAATACCTCTCCCTCTCCTCATCTCATTTCTTACCTTACTCCATCTTTCCACCTCTTTATTACCAATTTCTCTGTTCTAAACTTCCTATCTACCTCATTTAGACCTATATACTAGTTATCATTAGTAGACTAGGTACTGTGTTATTTCTATGATTTACTGCATATAAACACTTCATTTTCTAATTGTTCTTGTGATCTGTGTATTACACTATTTACTGAGAAATCTATTTTGTTAACTGTTAGTAAACTATAACACATAATGTAACTCGCTTGCTGAGATTGTTTTAGAGCTTTTCTTCCCGGGCCTCCTCTGAAAATAGGGTAAAACCCAATCTGACCTTCCCGGTAAACAAATGTAAAATAAAATAAATAATAAATAAAAATGTTGCAATACTAATTGAGAGATGCAACTCTTGAATGCTTTATCCCATGCACTGGTCCCCTCAAATTATCAATGTTAGCATTTTTTACCATATCACTGCTTATTTGAACTTTTTTTTTTTGTAATTGTTACACTTTGTAGCATAGACTAAATTCATACCTGCTGAATCTAGTTCTGTTTGTATAACTGGAGCACTAAACCATGCCATCTTTTATAGAAGTGGGTTTCCCTGCACCCTAGTGGCAGGGGTGTGCAGTTAGAACTCATCTGATTGAAGGTTGCTGGAACAGGGCACAGTTTTGAGGGGTTTTATTGGTTAATTTGTTTAAATCAGTTTGCTCTCATTTGCTGCATTAGCAAATCCAGGCCATCTGCTGATCTCTGCGAAACTTAAGTTGAATTTTTCTCTGTATATTGCATGTTTGAACTGCATTTTTACCATATCACTGCCTATTTGATCTGTTTTTCTTTTTTGTTCTGAAATTGTTGGACTTTGTTTGCTGTGGCATAGACTTGATTCAGACCTGCTGAATCTAGTTCTGTTTATATAACTTGAGCATTAAACCAGGCCATCTTTTGTTGAAGAGGGTTCCTCTGCACCCTAGTGACAGGATTGCACAGTTAGAAGTCATCTGATTGAAGGTTGCTGGATCGGGGCTCAGTTTTGAGCTTTTTATTGGTTAATTTGTTTAGATCAGTTTGTGTTCATTTGCTACATAGCACTGCATTTGTGCATTGCTCACTGCCACGCAGTGGTGGGCACCGCTGGTAGTTATAGAAGCAAACACTTTTGCCTGCAAATTTTCCCTTAGTACTCTGGCAATACTCCATCGGTGAGTTCTCATGATTGTCCCTCACTGACAGGTGATACATTCAGTGAAGCTCCTGAGGTACCAACACAGATCTTACCCACTAGCCCTTTGTATTTTTTTTCCACTTCTACTGTCCTATACTTTACCTGTTCCTTCCTGTCATCTCCCTGTTTTCTGACCACATAAACTTACCTAGCATTATAGATGTACAATGTCCCACAGTTTCACCAGCCAGCCTGTTCGACATGGGCATCCTGAGGCAATGTAGCAATTGCCTCATGTACATTGACAACCCACTTCTTCTAGTCCACTCAAATTCATTATGTGAGAGATGCATATATATCAAGAACCTAGAATCCAGGCTCTTTCGCTCACCAGTCAGTCCATCTGATATTAAGCAGGTTGCCAGCATGCACATCTCCACCTCCTGCACCTACCAAACCAACAACACATAAACCTACATATGCAGAGGGCCTTACAGGAAACTTACCTAAACATCATATACCTCTCATACACAACCGCAAGCATGCTTCACATAACACATTCTCTGCAGCACACAGTACACATAATATGTCACACACCAGTGTGTCACCATCTTACCAGTCAAGCCGCTAAGGCATAACACAGAAACAAGCATCTTATCCATAGGTGACTCAGTTGTGAGACACACAGATGTCCCTCTCACCAGGTTGGATAAGGAAAAGTTCACAGTCAGCTGTCTGTCAGGTGCCAGGATCTGCTTCATTACACATGCACTCAAGTCTGTCAGCAACAGGCACTATTATGACTCTGTCATTGTCCATGTTGGTGTAAACAACTTGAAACATACCTCACTGAACTATATGAAGAGAGTAAATGATGTGAAACGTACCTCACTGGACTGTATGAAGAGAGACAAGACTGAGCTCTCAATTATGTTTCTCAGAAAGGCATGTCCCTAGCCTTAAGCAGCATTTTACCTTAGCCTAGGATGATACCTCAATACAAACAAAAATAATTCACTTCAGCAATTGACTTTGTTTCTGGTGTCAATTAAAGGGGAAGCAGTATTTGTCAGCCTGGAATGACATGGTTGATGGGCCTCAGTGCTTTGCCAGAAATGGTCTTTATCTGTCACCCCTGGGATTTCAGTTACTGGCTAAGGATTTTGCCATCCCCATAGGATCATAGGATCATGGAGAGTTACTAGGCTAATTGCCCTAGGGTCCTTACAAGCCTAGCCTAGTTCTTACCCTTGTTTCCATGATTAACACCTATTGGCCCTGTCTGAGAAGGACACAGGTGGAACCCCAGGGGTGAATTTATGGTCACTCATCCAATTGTCCAGTTGTGTTTGATAAGGCCAATGGGATGCTCTGTTTGACATGAAGTTGAAGTCTGTTCCAAAGGTGTGGTAACCTCTGGGAGACAAATCTGTCCCTCCAGCAGGTTTTATTAATGTCACATACCAAGTTAAGGTCTTTACAGTGAGTAACCCATGTACCATTTGACTTTTGGATATGAAGCATTTCCCGTAATGCAGAGTCAGAGATTGTCTTATATGCAAGGCAGAGATCACATCTGAGTAGTCTGTATGAAACAGAATAAAGTGACCATGATTTCAGACAATCCCCATAGGACAGATGGTGAAGACCTTGAATTTTTCTTGTGAGGAACCTTTGTGGTTTCTCCACTTGCTGCAGGTGCTTAGAAAAAGAGGCATTGTACTCAACCATTGGCCTGAAGAGCAAAGAGTACAGGGAGGTAATAACTTATTTTTTTCTGTAGACAATGCCCTTACTTATGAGATGAGCAATACAGAATGCCCTTCTTACCACTGTGGAGTCATAGTGTTCAAAGGTAAGGTTGCTGTCAGCCTGTGTGCCCAGGTCTTTCACCACTGAGTGCATACTTAAGGCATTGCTAATGATGTGGTAGTTAGCAGGAACATTGCTTTTACCAAAAGGAATGATAATACATTTTTTGCATTGAGTTTAAGGCCATGACTTTGGCACCATATTGTCTTTTTTAGGTAATGTCACAAGAACAAAATAGCCCCTACCCCCACAGATGGAACAGACACCTATGCTGAGTTATATACCAATGATTTATACATGCATCTGTACAATTGTATTTATCGTACCTGATAGAACCAAAGCAAGATCTTCAAGGTAAAACAAACCTGCCTGGTGGAGAACTGCCATTAATAGGCTATATGATAGGAGAAAAACTCAAAGGAAAAAATGTATTATCATTCCATTTGGTAAAAGCAATGTTCCTGCCCCCACCCCCAATTTGGGAAACCACTGTAAAAAACATCTCCAAAGCCAACTTCACACTTCTTAAGACAGAAGTGGCAAACTTCTTGACACCCATGCAGATGGACAATAGAGGTATGACTGCTGAATCCTACACAAATGCAATTTATAAGCATTTATTAGTTCATGGATCATGTTATCCCTAATAGAACCAAAATGATATCCTCCAAAAAAAGGAAGCCAATCTGGTGGTCCTCTGCCATAAACAAACTCTATAACAGAAGAAAGAAACTGTTGCAAAAAAGATTAAAATCCCATGACTGCAGGAACTCCATGGTCAACCTCAGTAAGAAGATGAGATCCTTCATAAAATCCTCCAAAGCTAGTTACAAAAACAAAATTGCCACTGACTCTAAAGACAGCCACAAAGCATTCTATAGCTATGTCAAGAATCTCAATGGCAAAGCTCAGATCTGCTCTGAGTTACAGCACAATGGCACTAAATATACAGAGCCAACTGATATTGCCAACATCCTGGCAGATAGGTTCAGTGCTAACTTTACCTCTCTCTCACCCCCTAGAGGGCCCATTTCTATACCGGAAGAATGCAAAGTTCCTGTAATCACAGCTGCACAGGTAAAAAAACACACTCTCCAAAGCCAAGAACACAGCATCCATGGGACCTGACAATATCCCAGGTTGCGTTCTACATGAACTACAGAATGAACTGGCACCCTACCTAAGTACCATGTTCAATCATAGCCTCACCTCAGGCTTTGTGCCCACTGAATGATGCACTGTGATGGTTATCCCACAAACAGGGAGTCATGATGGACCCTGGGAACTACCGCCCCATTAGCCTGACGAGTCTAGTCTGCAAAGCCATGGAATGTATCATCATGGAACTCATGAAGACATTGGTGATCTCCAAACTCTGGACCCTACCCAGTTCGGGTTTGTAAAAGGCAGATAATATCTCCTAAACCTGATTGACTTCTTTGAAGCAGTCACCAAAGCCATATATGAGGGTAAGGTAGTTCACACAGCTTCTCTAGATCTCACCAAGGCTTTCGACACCATCCCCCACTCTGGAATTATAGATAAGCTCACTAAACTAGGTATAAATCCCTGTGTCACAAGATGGGTTGCCAACTGTCTCATGGATAGAACCCACACTGTGAAAGTAACAGACTCCAAATCCGACTTCAGACCAGTGACAAGTGGAGTACCACAGGGTTCAGTCCTGGGTCCTCTCCTGTTTGGCATCTACTTCTCTGAAGTACAGGCTAACACAGAAGGTCTTTGGCTAACAAAGTTTGCAGATGACTGCAAACTAGGAGCCATAATCGAAACTCCTAACGTTGTGGACATACTATAAAAGGGCCTCACTGATACAGATGCCTGGTGTCAAAGCCATGGCCTGAAGCTCAATGCCAAAAAGTGTATTGTCATCCCCTTTGGTAAAAACTCTGTGCCCATGAACTACCACATAAATGGTAGTCTACTTAACACCAAAAGTGTGATAACAGACCTTGGGACACAGGTGGACAGTAGTCTCTCCTTTGATAATCAGATCGCCACAGTGGTCAGGAAATCCTTCTACGTGGCTCACCTCATCACAAAAGGTTTCTCATCCAGAAAAAAAGAGGTCATTGTTCCCCTCTACTCATCACTCATTAGACCCATTATAGAGTACAACGCCCCTATTGGTATGTACCTCACAAGACATCTACAACAACTGGAAAGGCCACAGAAATCCCTCACAAAGAGGATTACTGGCCTCAAACAAATGCCCTACACAGACCGTCTCAAAAAACTCCAGCTTTACTCCATCGCATATCGCCTACTCAGAGGCGATCTCTGCCTAACATGCAAAGCTATGTCATACCCAGAGCTGTTGGACATGCTCCACTTAAAGAAATCCCAATCCCTTTGAGCTACACGCTCTAGGGACCAAAACCTTGTCACCACAATAAACAGAACATGCTGGAGGAATAGATTCCTGTCCTAGAGACTTCCCATACTCTGGAACAGACTACCTGTCTATGTCAAACAGAGCTCCTCATTAGCAGTCTTCAAGAAAAATCTTGATGATTGGATGGGAAATAGGAAATCCACCCCAGGGATCACTTCTGTGGCTCTGCTCGACAGGGGCACAGGAAAATCATTTTCTTGGGTGGCTAAAGCCAGGGTACCTTTTTGGCTAGGCTTATATAGGCCCTAGGGCTAACAGCCTAGTACCCATCTATGAACCTATGAACCGATAAAGAAATTGCTGTCTAAGACAAGGAAGGAATGGGTTCTAAACTGGAAACACTCCCTCCTCAACTTAAACAATCAAATAAGACTCCTAATGAGTCCTCTAAAGCTAACTACGAATCCAAATTAGCTTCCCTAACTAAGGATAACCACTGGGCATTCTATAGTTACATCTGTAAACTCAAAGGTAAGGCCCAGATTTGTTCATAGGTGTTTGCTAGGCTAATGACCACAAGGGCCTTTTTATGCCTAGCCATGCATGCCAAATCTCTGACAAGTTCTGATACCCTTGGTAAGTGTAAGCATGGGCCTGGGAGATGAACCATTTACAGGTTACCTGTTTGCATTAGAGACATAGGTGCCAAATTTCATCCCATTTTCCCATCCAGTTGTCCAAGTTGCACTTGAATTGGATTAGGGAGGAACTCTGCTTGACATGGATGGGGGGCTTGTTCTATAGACAGGTTAGTCTCTGGGATACATACATATCTCTTCAGCAGGTCCTATTTATATCAGATGCAAGGTTTAAGTCTTTAGAATGGGTAATTCTGGTATTGTTTGTTTTGTGGATATGCAGGAAGTCCATCAGAGTGGGGTCTGACAGTGCCCTGTATGCCAAGGCATAGATCTCCCCTCAAAAGCCTATAGGAGACAGAATGCAGGGATAGGGCCTTGAGGTGGTCTGCACAGGGCATATTGCTTATGCCCTGTATTCTTTTAGTGAGGAACCTCTGTGGATGTTTCAGTTGTTGAATATGCCTGGTTAGGTACATAACAAAGGGGGCATTGTACTCAATGATAGGTCCGATGAATGCCAAATACAGTGAAACAATGACTTCCTTGGACTTAGATGCCATACCTCTGTTTACAAGTTTCGCAAGTTAGAATGATTTCCTCACCACTGTAGACACGTGATGATCAAAGCCTAGATTGCTATCTATGTGTGTGTCCCTAAGTCCCTGACTACTGGGTCAACTTTAAGGGGTGTGTTGTCAATATGATAGTTAAAGGTATAGATGACTTCCCAAATGATACTATAATGCATTTCTTGGCATTTAGTTTTAGTCCATGGCTCTGACACCAGTTGTTTATCTGTATCAGATCCTCCTGGAGAACATTTGTGTCAGTGTGAGATTCAATGACAGCTCCTAATTTGCAATCATCTGCAAATCTAGTCAGCCAGAGACCACTGACATTGGCCTTGACTTCTGAGAAGTAAATGCCAAAAAGGAGTGGTGCAAGGACTGATCCCTGAGGGACTCCACTTGTGACTGGCCTCTTTGTAGAGGTGGACTCCCCAGTTCTAACTTCCTGGGTCCTGTCTGTGAGCCAGTTGGCTATCCACCAGGTGACATACAGGTTTGTACCTAACTTTTTGAGTTTGTCAACAATGCCTGAGTGGGGCATTGTGTCAAATGCCTTGGCAAGGTCAAGGTAGGCAGTGTGAGTGATTTTGCCCTCATCCATTGCTTTGGTGACCTTCTCAAAGAAGTCCATCAGGTTGAGTAGGCATGATCTGCCCTTGACGAAACCAAACTGGGTTGGGTACAGTGTCCTGAAGTTTACTGTATCTCTGTTGATCATCTCTATGATAATTCTTTCCATGGCTTTACATATGCAACCAGTGAGGCTTATGGGGCTGTAGTTTCCAGGGTCTGTAGATGGCCCATCTTAGTGCAGAGGGATGACTGTTGCCTTTCTCAATTCATGAGGCATGAAGCCTGTTTGGAGGCTACAGTTAAATAGTAATTCCAGAGGCCCTGATAGGTCATGTTTCATGCTGTTTAGAAGACATCCTGGGATATTGTCTGGGCCAATTTAATTTTTTGCCTGTTTTTGGTCTTAAGAGAGAGCATTAAGGACCTGTTTCCTAGTGGTAGTAGAGGGAGTTATGTCTGATGATATTTCCTGAGGGAAGGTTGAGGGGAGAGAGGAGTAAATTTGGAGCTGAATTTATCAGCCAGGATGTTTGCTATATCTTCTGGCTCAGTATAGGTGGCTCCATTTACAATAAGCTCTGCAACGCAACAGTGCATTGCCTTTGAGGCTCTGGACATAGCTAAAGAATGCTTTGTGGCTGTCCTTGGCCTTCAAGGCCAAACTTACCTCAAATTTGGCTTTGGTAGACTTTGTTTGTCCTTTGAGTTTTTTGTTTAGTTTGATGAGAGTGCTTTTATCCTGCTACATGCTGCACCTCCTATTTTTTGCCATGATTTTTTCCTCCTGTTATACATCCATTGATTTTGTGATTCTACCAGGGTGGCTTGTTTTTTGAGTTAGTTCTGTACTTCTTCCTCGTAATTAATGGTACTACATATATAGAACCTGTGGATATAGCAAACGTTGGCTGACAGGTACAGTGAAAACTTCACTCCCCTGTCTCTGCCATACATGTATTCCAAAGCATCCCTAACACCTGTCCACTGCCTTGTATCTCTGAGGAGCAGGTCTTAAATACCCTATCCAAGGCCAAAATCACAGACTCTAAGATCACATCCTGGGCTGTGTTTTACATGGGTTAAAACAGGAATTAGCATCACCAATGAGCACGCTTTTCCATCACAGCCTAAGCACTGGCTTCATCCTAGCAGAATGGAAAACAGCTACCATCATCCCTTTGCACAAACTGGGTGCATCCACAGAACCTGGGAACTATAGACCCATTAGCCTGACCAGCCTTATCTGCAAAGCCATGGAATGAATCATCATGGACCTTATTAACAAAGATATAGGAAATCTCTAAATACTCAACCCCACCCAGTTTGGCTTTGTCAAGGGGAGATCATGCCTGTTAAAGTTGGTGGACTTCTTTGAGACAGTCACCAAAGGCCTAGATAATGGCAAATTTGTGCATACTGCCTACCTAGACTTAGCCACAGCCTTTGACAAAATCCTCAATCAGGCATCATTGATAAAATCACCCAGCTGGGTATCAACCCATATATTGTCAGGTGGGTTGCAAACTGGCTCATTGATAGAACTTGTAGTGTCAAAATAGGGGACTCCACCTCCTCCAGCAGACCTGTAACCAGCAGTGTTCCACAGGGATCGGTTTTGGGACCCCTACTGTTCGGAATCTACTTCTCTGAAGTATAGGCTAAAACTAATGGACTATGGCTGACAATGTTTGCTGATGACTGCAAACTGAGAGTGATCATTGAAACCCCCAGCGATGTCAACATCCTGCAAGAAGGTTTTATGCAGAATAATGACTGGTGCCAAAATCATGGCCTTAAACTTAATCAGAAAAATGCATTATCATCCCTTCGGCAAGGGTGATGTTCCTCAAAACTACCACATTAATAGCAATACAATGAGCACACAGTCAATGGTGAGAGATCTGGGTACACAGGTTCATAGGTTTATAGGTGTGTACTAGGCTAATGGCCCTGGACCCTTTACAAGCTTAGTCCATAGGATTACCCTGGCATCATGCCACCTGACATTAGTTCTCAGAGCCTCTGTCACATAGAGCCACTGGAGTGATCCCTGGGTGAATTTTCTATTTACCATCCACTCATCAAGATTTTTCTTGAAGATGGCCAGTGAAGTGCTCTGTTTGACATGTATGGGAAGTCTATTCCACAGCATGGGCAGTCTCTTGGTTATGAACCTGTCCCTCCAGCATGTTCTGTTGATTGTGGTAATGAGGTTGAGGTCTCTGGAGGGTGTGGTCCGGAGGCATTGGGATTTCTTTAGATGTAGCATTTCTAACAGAGCTGGGTCAGACATAGCTTTGTACATCAAGCAGAGACCACCTCTAAGTAGGCAATATGAGACAGAGAATAGTTGGATTTTTTTTGAGTCTGTCCATATAGGTCAACTGTTTAAGGCCTAGAATCCTCTTTGTGAGGTACCTTTGCGGCCTCTCCAGTTCTTTCAGGTGTCTAGTGAGGTACATGTCAAATGGGGCATTGTACTCGATGATTGGCCTAATGAGGGAAGAGTAGAAGGAGACAATGACCTCTTTCTTCCTGGATGCAAAACCCTTAGTAATGAGATGTGCCACATAAAAGGACTTTCTGACCACAGTGGCAATGTGATGGGCAAAAGAGAGGCTGCTGTCAACCTGTGTTGCCAGATCTCTTATAACGCCTTCTGTGTTCAGTGGACTACCATCATTGTGGTAATTCATGGGAACCAAGTTTTTCCCAATGGGGATGACAACACATTTTCTGGCATTGAGCTTAAGGCCATGGTTCTGACACCAGTCATTAGTCTCAGTGAGGCCTTTCTGCAGGATGTTAACATCACTTGGAGAGTTAATAATAGCTCCCAACTTGCAATCGTCTGCGAACTTTATCAGCCAGAGTCCCTTCGTGTTGGCCTGGACTTCAGAGCAGTAGATACCAAACAGGAGTGGAGCCAGGACCAAACCCTTTGGGACTCCACTCATGACTGGTCGGCAGTCTGACTTGGAGTCAGCTACTTTCACACTGTGGGTTCTATCTGTGAGCCAGTTTGCAACCTACCTAGTGATATGGGGTTGATGCCTAGATTAGTGAGTTTTTCTATGATTCCTGAGTGGGGAATGGTATCAAAGGCATTGGCCAAATCAAGGTAGGCTGTATGAACCACCTTGCCTTCATTCACAGCTCTGGTGACTGACTCAAAGAAGTCAACCAGGTTGAGCAGGCATGATCTACCCTTCATAAAATCAACCTGTGTGGGATCCAGATTTTGGAGATTCCCTATATCTTTGTTCATTAGGTCCATGATGATGTGTTCCATAGCTTTGCATATCAGACTCATCAGGCTAATGGGGCGATAGTTCCCAGAGTCGGTAGTCGCTCCTCCTTTGTGGAGAGGGATGACTGTAACAGTACACCATTCAGTAGGGACAAAGCCTGAGTTGAAGCTGTGACTGAACAGGGCACACAGGCGTAGTGCCAGTTCACTCTGTAATTCATGTAGAACACAGCCAGGGACATTGTCAGGTCCCATAGAAGCTGTATTCTTGGCCTTGGACAGTGCTGTTTTAACCTGTGCAACAGTGATACTTGGCCCCTGGCAATCTACTGGTATTGTGATTGGTCCTTTGGGGGGAGAGAGGGGTAAAGTTGGCACTGAATCTGTCAGCAAGTACATTGGCAATATCTGTTGGCTCAGTATAGGAGGTATCATTGTGCCGTAGCTCAGGGCAAATCTGAATATTGCTGTGGAGATTCTTTACATAACTATAGAAGGCCTTGTGGTTGTCTTTACTATCTGCTGCAATTCTGTTTTCAAAGCTAGCTTTAGAGGATTTGATGAGGGATCTCAACTATTCCTTGAGGCTGATAAGGGAGTTTTTCCAGTCTTGGAACTTCAACTTATCCCGCATCAGTTTCTTCCTTCTGTTGTGAGTTTATTTATAGCAGGGGACCACCAGATTGGCTTCCTTTTTATGGAGGAGAGCATCTTGGTTCTATTGGGTATGGCAAGATCCATGCATTTGGTTGTCAGCAACCTTAACTTCAATCACCATGTCTCCACAGTGATAAGAAGTGCATTTTATATTTCTCACCTTATAAGTAAGGGCATTGCCTCCAGAAAAAAAAGAGACTATAATCCTCTGTACTCTTCCCTCATTAGGCCAATAATAGAGCACAAAGCTCCCTTTGGTATGTTACATTCCAAACACCTGCAGCAATTGGAGAGATCACAAAGGTTCCTTACAAAGAAAATTCAGAGTCTTCAAGATCTATCTTATGCGGACAGACTGAAATCATTGTCACTTTACTCTGTGTTGTACAGGCTGCTCAGAGGTGACCTGTGCCTTGTATATAGAGCAATATTTGACCCAGCTTTAATGGAAATGCTGCACATTCA
>NC_056739.1:767859171-767919171 GCF_019279795.1 Protopterus annectens | reverse complement strand
CCCAAAGGTACGCATAGCAGTGTGGAGAGAAAAGTGTATCCTAGATGACTGGATAATAAGCATACTCATGTCAGTGTACAAGAACAAAAATGAGATCTGCTACCATGGGTAGTACAAAGGCATCAAACTCCTGTCACATTGCATGAAAGTTCTGGAGAGGGTGATTGATAAATGGATATGCAGAGTAGTAGAATGTAAGATGGGAGATGAGCAGTTTGGATTCAGTTCAGGATGCAGCACAACTGACCTGATGTTTGCAGTGAGGCAGATAGTTGAGATGAAGCTAGAGATGAGGAAAGAGTCAAACTGGGCATTCCTATACTTGGAGAAAGCATATCACAAGGTCCCAAGAAATCTGATTTGTGCAGCACTGTGGTGGTTCAAAGTCACAGAAACATTGGAAGAATTAGTGCAGGCTATGTACAAGGACCCAATGATTGATGTATGAATGATGTTCAGTCTGACAGAGGGGTTCCCAGTGGGAGTGGGTGTGCACCAGGGTTCAGCTCTGAGCCCCCTGCTGCTCATACTGGTGATGGACTACATTAGCAAATAGGTCAGAGCGGACATATCAACAATGTTGCTGTATGCAGACAATGTGGCATTACAGGTAGACTCTGAGCAAGGACTTTAGCAAAGGATAGGGTAATGGAATGCAAAACTGAAAGCACATGGGATGAAACTAAGCACAGATAAGACAGTGGTAATGACAACAAATTGGGGAAATCAGATGCAGCTGAGAATTGAGATAGTAGGGAATATAGTGGAACAGGTTAATAACTTCAAGTATATGGGAAAAGGGAAGTCTAAATGAAGAGGTCAAAACTCAAATCAGTGGGGCTGCAGCCAATGGGCATAGAGTCACAGGTGTAGTGAATCATAGAAGAATGTCAAAGAAGCTGAAAAGTAAGGTGTAGAAGACAGTGGTGTGACCAGTAGTACTGAATGGTACAGAAACCTGGGCAGTAAAGGCAGAGCAGATGAGGAAGCTACAGGTGATGGAAATGAAGTGCCTTAGAAGGGTAGTAGGATGCACACGATGGGACAGAGGAAGAAATGAGGACATAAGAACAGAAACCAAATTAGCTCGACTTGCAGAAAAAAATCAAAGAAAACAGATTACCCCATAGTGCCTTTTTTAGGCAAGGCTCAAAAGTCAAACCCACCGCCGTAAACAGCACAATTAACAAAAAATTGAGGGTTATGCTACTCAATGCCAGGAGTTTAAATCTCAAAATGCACACGCTC
This sequence comes from Protopterus annectens, assembly GCF_019279795.1. NCBI lineage: Eukaryota > Metazoa > Chordata > Ceratodontiformes > Protopteridae > Protopterus > Protopterus annectens. The sequence continues at coordinate 767,917,923 of NC_056739.1, read as the reverse complement.
AAAGCACTCCTCAGTATGGAGAATGTCAAGGCACCAGAGAGCACCCCAGTATTACCAGGCTACAACTCATACAACATGTTTCGGCCACAGAACATGGACCGAAACACAAAAGGAGGGGGTGTATCCATATTCATCAAGGATACTTACACCTCCAGGTTTGTGGCGCAGCATGATACCTCTGAGATCATCCATGTGCGGCTAACATCGGGCAAATCTGCAATGCAAATTGTGGCCTTCTACAGATCACCCTCCATGACCCAGGACCACCACTCCACCTTTCTGAAGACACTGGAAAACATGAAGGTCCTACCAAACACCCTGATATTTGGCGATTTCAATTACCCTACCATTCACTGGGAAAACTACTCAAGTACAAACTCCCAGGTCCAGCGCTTCCTGGAATTCATCAACTCAAATGCCCTGGATCAGCTGGTAAACTCCCCTACCAGAGGTGAAAACATATTGGACCTGGTCATCACCAACATGGGTGACAGGTGTTCCACACCAGAGGTCAACCTGTTACTGGTTAGATCAGACCATAAACTAATCACTCTGGATGTCCACACCCCACCACCACCCCCAACTAAGGAAACCACAGTAAAAAACTTTTCTAAAGCAAACTTCACCTTACTTAAGACAGAGGTGGTAAGTTTCACAGCCCCCATGCTAAAGGATAATGCTGCCCAAGATGCAGAAACCTTTACAAATACACTCTATGAGCACCTACAAGGATGCATGGATCGTGCTATCCCTAGCAAAACCAAGACTCACTCCTCTAAGAGAAGGAAATCAGTTTGGTGGACCCCTGCAATAAACAGGCTATACAGTAGGAGGAGGAAAATAGTTAAAAAAAAGCAAATCCCAAAAAGGAAAGACATCCCTGATCAGTATCAGTAAAAAACTGAGGTCCCTCATGAAATCATCCAAGGCTAACTTCGAAAGAAAAATTGCCAAGGATTCAAAAGATAACCACAAAGCCTTCTTTAGCTATGTTAAGAATCTAAGTGGCAACTCACAGATATGCACTGAACTAGTGCAAACTAGCACAAAATGTACTGAACATACAGATATTGCCAACATCCTGGCAGATAGATTCAGTGCAAACTTCACCCCCCCTCTCACCTCCAAAAGGGCCCACAGCAATACCGGAAAAGTGTAGTGTCCCAAACATCACAGACACACAGGTGAAAACAGCCCATTCAAAAGCCAAAAACACAGCATCAATGGGACCAGATGGTGTCCCAGGCTGCGTCTTGCATGAACTACAGAATGAACTAACCCCCCACCTAAACACGCTGTTCAGCCTCAGCCTCTCCACAGGCTATGTGCCCATAGAATGGCGCACAGCAATGGTTATTCCTTTCCACAAAGGAGGGGCTACAACTGACCGTGGTAACTATAAGCCTGATTAGCCTGGTCTGCAAGGCTATGGAGCGCATCATCATGGAACTCATTAACAAAGACATTGGGAACCTCCAAACACTTGACCTGACCCAGTTCAGCTTTGTTAAGGGCAGATCATGCCTAATAAACTTGGTTGACTTCTTTGAGATAGTCACCAAGGCCATAGATGAGGGAAAGGTGGTTCACACAGCCTACCTTGACCTTGCCAAGGCTTTCGACACCATTACCCACTCAGATATTACAGAACAATTCACCAGCCTGAACATAAACCCCTACGTCACGAGATGGGTTGCCAACTGACTTACAGACAGAACTCACACAGTAAGAATAGTGGGCTCCAGGTCCGACTCTAAACCAGTCACAAGTGGTGTCCCACAAGGCTCAGTCCTGGGACCCCTACTGTTTGGCATATACTTTTCAAAAGTACAGGCAAACACAGGAGGACAATGGCTAACAAAGTTCACCGATGACTGCAAACTGGGAGCCATAATTGACTCTCCGGCTGACATGGACATCCTCCAAAAGGGCCTTACTGAGACAGACACCTGGTGTCAAAGTCATGGCCTCAAGCTAAATGGCAAAAAATGTATAGTCATCCCATTTGGGAAAAACAAAACACCCATGAATTACCACATAGGTGGCAGCCCCCTTAATACAGAAGAGGTAATAAGAGATCTGGGGACCCAGGTAGATAGTAATCTCTCCTTTGACAATCATATTGCCAAAGTAGTTAGAAAATCCTTCTATGTGGCTCAACTAATTACTAAAGAGTTCGCATCTAGAAATAAAGGGGTTTATAGTGCCCCTCTACTCATCACTCATTAGACCCATCATAGAGTACGATGCCCCATTTGGGATGTACCTCACAAGACACTTCCAACAGCTGGAAAGTCCACAAAAGTACCTCACCAAGAGGATTACTGGTCTCAAACATATGTCCTATGCAGCCCGACTGAAAAAACTCTGGCTGTACTCAGTGGCATATCGCTTACTCAGAGGTGATCACTGCCTGACTTACAAAGCCATATCCAACACAAAATTGATGGACGTGCTCCACCTAAAGAAATCCAAGTCACTGCAAGCCACACACTCTAGTGAGCTAAACCTCACCACAACAATAAATAGAACATGCTGGAGGGATAGTTTCCTGTCACAGAGACTCCCCATGCTTTGGAACAAAATTCCAAATTACATCAGGCAGAGCCCCTCACTACACTCTTCAAGAGAAACCTTAACGTGTGGATGGGTAACAGAAAATACACCCCTGGGATCACTTCATTGGGTCTGCTTGACAAAGGATCAGTTAATTAATCAATGGGGCAGTGAAAGCCAACACACTCTGGCTAGGCTTATAAATGCCCTCGGGCAGATAGCCTAGTACCTACCTATGAACCTATTACAGTGGTTCGGTCACATGCAGAAAAGCAGGAGACCATCTGGTGTGGAAGATTTGGGATAGACAGAAGGTAAAACAAAATGAGGACATCCAGCAAAGAGCTGTATGGATTGTGTGAGAAAAGATCTGTGACACTTACGCATGAGTATTGAAGGAGGTAGGAGTATGGCATGAATCAAGAGAGATGAAAATGAACACGATACCTCAACCACATGTAGAAAATAGGGAAAAGGGGTTGATAATGATGATTATGATCTCTATTTATCTATCAATCTATAAATAGATAGATAGATATAGACATAGATGTGGGAGGCATACATATAACAGAAAATATGGAATGTCTAACTTTTTTACCCTGGTAGAAGTGATCAAAACTCCTTTTATTGCTTCTGCTGGCATTAAGTCTGTGTGAGATTGTGAACAGTGGAGATCTGGGAATTTGTCCCTGGGTTGCATAGATAGTTGTTAGAAGACCAGAATATTTTGGAGCTGTATTTGTGATTGGTTTGTAGGGGAGTGCAATAGTCTTTTTTATCCCTGAGTACTTCTTTTTTAACAGTGTAACTGAGTTATCTGAAACATTGTATATTTATGTCGAATTTATTCTTTTGACATTCATACCATGCTTTGTCTCTTTCATTCATAAGGTGTCCACTTGTTTTAAAGAGCCAGGGGGCATGATTCTCTTTGCTCACGAGGAGCTAAGGTATTTAGAATGTCTAGAAATATCATGTTTAAGTGGGTTACAGCATCATCAAGGGGTAGCATTTTTAGGACAAAGCATTCTATTGCTTTTGATGAGTTAATGAAAGATTATTGGTTGAATTTTGTGAGGTGGTTATAGATCTATGTTCCTTCATCATTTGTGGAGTAGTTCTGTGGGCATAAGCTGGTAGGTGATCACCTAAGGTGTCTGGGAACATTCCAGCTGTAGTATAGTTACTTGGGTTGGAAATCATTATTCAGTCAAGTGTGGAGCCATTGTTATCAGTTTTATTACATCTGGTGGTAGAATTAATAAGGTCTGTGAATCTGGATTAGTTTATGCTAGTAGATGGAAAGTCACAGGATAAGTTCTGCCAGTCAGTATTAACTTTGCCTAGAATGATATCTTCATTACCAGTAGTATCAGACAGCCAGAGTAATATTTCCTCAGTGGTGGGAATATTTTGTCCTGGTGGGATATACAGTACTGTGATGAATAAGATTTTTGTATTAAGTTTCAGGAAGGTGATACGAATCATGGCTTTCTTTTGTATTGTATTGTATCACACCTTAGTATGTTATAGCCTGGGAGATGAATTTCAGCATCATTTGTATTAGGTTTCAGCCAAGTATCAGTAGCTGCTAGGATGGGTTATCCAGGATTGGAATGAGTGTATGAGCTCTAAACACAAATAGCTTGTATATAATGGGATTTTCCTGAAATTAAAGTTCATGGGTATTTACTGGGCCATTGATCCATGAAGATCTTAAGAACCCTAGCCTTACATTCCCATAGTAGATTTTAGCCCTTATATTTTACACATGAATAACCCAGAGGCTGGCATTACAAGGATATGTTAGGACAGTTGCTTGTTAGCCCTATCAATGAGGGACATCAGTGCCAAACCAAGGGTATTTTCAGTCTCCCATATCAAGTAATTGATAAGCTCTTAACACTTACTCCAGATAAGAAAGTTGTGGTAATATGTAACTGCTAAAACTAATCATTTTTCTGATGCTATTCCCCATTTAGTTATACATTCTTACTCTGAAGACTCTCCAGCTAGGAATGTTGTGTTTATTAACATGTACTGACAATGGTTACTGATTCTCTAGCACCACGCATTCTTAAATAAGGGAAACAGCTGGTATGGAAACCGCAGAGCAAGAAAAAGGTGCTTAAGGGGCTCAGGCCTTAGCAAATGGTGTTTAAACAAGTCAGGATGTACCATGATTTTCTAATACAAAGGTGAGGAATGGACTCTCGATAATTAAGTATGACTGAAAACTTGGATAGTATAACTATATGAATGAGACTTCCACAATCCACAAAAATAGATCCTCGGTGCATAAGTAATGACTTCACTTTTGGTGTCCAGAGATTTGGTACAAAGATCACTAATTATCATTACAGAATAAACAGTCATATAAAAATGGTACCTTTGCTAAGTGTCTACAAAGTGCTATACAAAAATCTAAATTGTGATAAATGTATGTCAAACAAAGCAAGAAAATGATATTCTATAGTCCATGTATTTTGTAAGGTCCCATCGAGTCACAGCATGGAAATCATTGTACCCCTGTGCACCTCACTGATCTGATCCTTGATTGTTGACAGATATGCATTATGTTGCCCTTGAATATGATACCAGAAACATCCTGAAATGTTCATAGGTTCCTAATAAGCCTATGGCCAAAGGAGATCATTGAGAGGCTCATCCACTTCACCCACTACTGCTGAGAGACTAACAATGTTCCCCTTTAAGTAGAGTTTCTCTAAACATCCTTAGTGAAAATGAACACTCACCCATCAGGTCATTCTAAATGGGTTTAAAGGTTTCTAATGAAGTACTGTGCGTGATAAGTAAGGGGATCCTATTCCCAAAGTGGTTGGGTATATGTCACAAAATCTGGTGGTATTAATCTGATAGCAAAGATTTAGTTCTCTAGAGCAGCTGTTTGTTTTATCACTTGTTCTATTTAGGTGAAAGAGTTTAATGAGTGCTGGGACATTCATAGCATGGAAAGCTTAGCAGAGGTCATTCTTCAGAACTTTGTATGACACTGAGTCAAGGGACTGAACTTTTAGTCTATCAAAGTACCTAAGAACACTGAGACCCAAGATCTTTTTGGTGAGGAAACACATCTCTCATGCTGGTTTAGGTGCTCGAAGATGTACATGCCAGGGATGAATAAAGTGGGATTATAACTTCTTTGGACCTTGAGGAGATACACAAAGGATAACCTGTGTAAGGTAAAACATTTTTTCTCACCACCATAGAGATGTGATGAGAAAGGAGAGTCTGTTATTAACAACCTATGTACCCAAGTCCCTGATGAGTGTGTTACACTTTTAAGTGGCATGTTTTTTATTCCTCTCTCTCCGTATATATATATATATATATATATATGTGTGTGTGTGTGTGTGTGTGTGTGCAATGAAATTTGATTTACCTAAACAATTTCCGCTGCATTTCATGGTGCTGAGGATAAGCATTTTGTCTGACCCAGCTCATGCTGGAGAATTTGACTATCAGTATGAGATTTGATAACATCCCCCAGTTTTCAACTGTTAGAAAACTTGGTATTTGTCCCTTAATATCAGCTTTCATATCACAGAAATATAAAGCATAGAGGAGGGTACCAGAGCAGAGCCTTGTGGGACAACACTAGTAATATTTTTTTCTGTGTAGAGAAAAACCTGACCTTAACAGTATGTGTTCTGTCACTAACCAATCCAGTGACGTGTATATGGGCTAATGTTGAATTTGGAGAGTTTGTTTATAATACCACATGGTGGGTAATAGCAAGTGAGGAATGTATGCTCCCTACAGTGGCCATGGTAACTGTTTCAAAGAACACAACCAAGCTGAGCAAGCATGGCATGCCTTTTACAAGGCTCAACTGCTGTGTAACCAGGGATGGGAGTCTCTGAAGTGGTTGAATGCTACAATCATCACACTGAAAGAAAAGCCTGCCCAGCTGATTGAAAATCAGACAGTCAAACATTGCTGACTGTTTCACTGCAAGATTGTGAATGGTGGGGATCAGGGAGTTTGCCCTTTCCCCACTGTAGAGCAGTCTTGGATTTGGTATATATAATTAGCAGTGTGTGTGGGTTGGGGGGCTGCAGAGGAAACCCCCCCCTCCTTCCTTCTGCAAAAGAGACTTTTTTTTGATTGTTTGATCAGTCTGTTTTGGTCAAGTGCTATTGCTGTTGGTTGTATGAGTATATAACAAGTGTCAGATACTCCCAATACATCATTATTATTAGTTCAGCTATAACACATTCCAAAGCTTTGCAAATAATATTAGTGAGACTAATAGGCCTGTAATTCCCAGGGTCAGTAGAAGGCACCACAACTGCCATACTCTACTCCTTGGGGACGTAAAGAAATGGACAGCCTTAGTTTAGTTTGAGGAGTTGATGGAGGGGTTTTGCTAAGTGGGACTTTATACTTCTCAGCAGGAATCCAGGGGTATTGTTAGGACCCACAGAAGTAGTGATTTTAATTTTGAAAAGTGCCAAAAGGACTTGGATCAAATTGATCTGAGGAGGGGAATGGAGGACAGAGAAGAATGTGGCTAGGTGGCATGACATTGGTAAATAATTTTTCCACAAGAATTTAGCAATGTCCAGAGGTCATAGAAAGAGCTACTACTGATGATGTATTTTGTACAGAATTGTAGGTTACTTCTTAACTTCCTAATATAGCTGAAGAAGGCCTTATAGTTATATTTTGAATTAGTTGCAACCTTAAGTTCATAGCTGGCCTTACTTTTCCCAAATGGTAAGGCTGAGCGACTTGCTTATCAATTTGAAATCCTTTTTATAGTGCTGTAATGTTCATCTTTTAGTGATAGCCAGGGACCTTTTCTTTTTATTTTAGTGTTTGTTGATGTAGCACTTCCACCATATGGATTTAGTTCTAAACTTTCCATTATAATTACATCAATGGGTATGGTTGCTTCAATGCATGTGTAAAAGACAGAATGAAATTACTGATTAATTAACAGGAAAATCTTATGGCTACAGCACTGGAACTGGTCAGGCAAGCTCAAGCAGTGTCATTGTATTGTATTACATTAGGTTAACTAGTACTGACAACTGTTTGGCCTACAGGGTTTTACCTGATCCAGTCTTTGTCCAGAAGGTACCACTATTAATGAAGCTAAGAGCAGACAACAGAAAGTAGTAGTGAAATTAAATATCATTCAGAAAAAATGTACGACATTGTGCACAATAACATCCACGATTGCAGAAGAAGCTTGCTTTACACTTAGCACATGGCAGTTATTACCTTCCATCTGAAAGAATCTTCATAAACATATGAGTAGAAGAAAATGTAAAGATTGGCTACAGCAATCAAGCTTTTTAAATAGCAGTGGGTTTTAGATTGATAATCAAACCCAAGAACCAATAGTTTTTCACGAAGTCACAAAGGGATGTGATGTATCATGGCAGCTTTGGCTGAAAGTACTGGGAGCTGCAACAAATCATGACAGTTCTTGCTCTACTTGTGAAATTTCACAGTACAGAAGCATGGTTCAAGGTGATGGTGATGTGTACAGCCGTTACAGCTATGCTGCATCAATGTGGGATGGAGTGCATGTGTGTATGTATAAATATGTGTGTGTGTATATATATATATATATATATATATATATATATATATATATATATATATATATATATATATATATGGATCTACCTTGATAGATCGACATGTTAAAAGAGCGAACACGAATTAACCGATGCCAGAAGATCGCAAGTCACTTCACCGACGCCAGAAGATCGACAAGGCAGAAGACCGACGAAGGAAGACACCGATGCGGAGAACAGTGCGATGGGGAAAGGATGTGTAAGTATGCGGTAGTGACGGACGATAGGGTGCGAGTAAGGTAAGTGTGCGATGTTGGTGGTCTGTAGGGGTAGGGGTGGGATAAGTGAGTTAGAGTTAGGGCGCGGGTTAGGTAAGGGTGCGAGTAAGGTAAGTGTGCGATGTTGGTAGTCTGTAGGGGTAGGGGTGGGATAAGTGAGTTAGGGTTAGGGCGCGGGTTAGGTGAGTGTGCGATAGTGACGGACCTTAGGGTAAGGGTTTGGGTTAGGGTTGTAGATAGTTGTGTATGTATGGGTTAGTGTTCGTTTGTAAGGATTTTGGTGTGCTTGTGTTGTGTGTGTGGGTTTTGGATAGGGGATTTGTGTCGGGTGTGTGCGATGTCGTGTTTGTGCACTGTCGATCTTCTGGCGTCAGTGAAGTGACTTGCGATCTTCTGGCGTCGGTTAATTCGTGTTCGCTCTTTTAACATGTCAATCTACTAAGGTAGATCCATATATATATATATATATATATATATATATATATATATATATATATATATATATAGATACAGAGAGAGAGAGATATGCAAGAAGGGTAGGCCATGATACATAAGTGCCATTGCTTAAGTCACAGAGAGTTATATAATGCATCCTTCTGTGTCTCCAGATAGAGGCATGGAGAGTCATATACTGCATCCTTCTGTCTCTGGATGAAGACATGGAGAATTATAATGCATCCTTACATCTTTTTATTAAACCACAGAGAATTATAATGCATCCCTATGTCTCTGGATAAAGGTAAGTGGAGTCATAATGCACTAAGGTTTCTCTAGACTAAAATATTGAAGATGAAGGTATGGGTAGTGATAATTCAACTTGTTTAGAGTGAAATTATAGTGACTGATGAGGCATTATGCTGCCCATTGGCATGGTACCGAGATTCATAATCTGCCATACTGACTATGGCTAAAGAATGTGGAGTCACACTACATTGTGTAAAGTAATGACAGTGTTGATACTGGATGGTAAGTATGGAGTGCCAGAATATATCAAGATGGCTTGAAACTGCCTCATGACACAGAGGGATAAAGCCCTGACTATACCCCAGAAGACCCCTGCTTAACCAGTGTTACAGACACTGGGGGGGACCAGGTGGGAATGATAGTGAGCTACTAACATTGGCTGTGATATCCTGTGGGAGGAAGGCAGCTTGGATCGCTGCATTGCCAACTACTGCAGCATTAAGAGACAAGTGAGCCCTATGCTACAAGCAGTGTGCTGCTTGCATGGAAGGTTTCATATGTACAGAAGTGTGTATGCACCTTCAGGAGCAGCTACACAGAGCTCAGAGGGCTGCCAGCGAAGTAGGGATAGGATAGTCTATCATATCAGCAGACTAGCTTGTATCAGTAAACTAGCTCTGCTGAACCTGTGGGCAGTAAAAAAAAAAGATGGCATCCAATGACATTTGCAGTATCTTTAAAAAAACAATACTTTAAACAGAGACATTCACAAAACGAGAGACTCCCAGTCCACTTCAGTAAGAACATAATTTATTGTAGTAAGCGCTTTCACTGGAAACAATTCTCCAGCTTCTTCAGACTAAAAAATTACATGACAGTTCAAATTTTTTAGTCTGAAGAAGCTGGGGAATTGTTTCCAGTGAAAGTGTTTACTACAATAAATTACGTTCTTATTGAAGTGGACTGGGAGTCTCTCGTTTTGTGGATTTCTTTGGTTTTGCCGTCAGCTGCTGTTAAATAGAGACATTACAATACTGATATTAAAGTACAATAGTTAGCCTACTTTGACAAAGCCTTCAGATAAGGACAAGTTCGAGCTGATTTTAGTACTTAAATTCATAAGCACTTTCATCAACCGTCCAGAAATTAAATAATACAAGTAATCAAGAAGATAACTGAAGACCTGAAATACATTTAAGTAAAACAGCTGTCTTAGAACAAATTATCACAAAATAAATCACAAAAACAACAATAAATAAGCAGTTATACGATAGAGCAAGTAATGAAAGTTTTCTCCCAGTGTAGCAAATCTAGCCAGCATCCTTTACTAGTTAGAACTGACTAGACAGAACTGACATTCTATCTTCTAAGGTTACAAGTAAATGCTTCTAATTAACAAGATTTCAGTAACCCCTAAACATTTAATGAATGTCCAACTAAAGCAGATGTCAAGTCCGTAAACAGTTCTTCATCACTCTGGCTCTGAAGATTACATTCAGTGACTATCAGCGACAAGCTAGCAAGATGAGGCAGTATTCAAATAAGAGCATGAGTACTGGCATAAACAAACATACTGCCCAATTAATGGTCTAAACGTTGCTTACTACAAATGATGAATGTCTACACCACCAGTTTCTGAGGCATTACGAATGTCTATACCTTCAGAGTCTGAGGTTCTATGAACGTCGACATCACCAGAGTCCAAGCTTCTATGAATGTCTGTACCACCAGAGTCCAAGGTTCTCTGAACGTCCATACTACCAGAGTTCAAAGTTCTAAATGCCTATTAATAGTCTAAAAGTTGCTACAAATTATGAATGTCCACACCACCAGAGTCCGAGGTTCTGAGAACGTCCACACCACCACAGTCTAAGTTTCAAAAGTACCTCAGCTACAATAATTCCATCATAAAGTGGGCTGTGCCTGCAAATGGTATATTGTGATCAGTGTACTACCTTGGTAAACAAAATAAAAACCTCCACCAAAATCACCAAATACATCAGGTAGATTGCTGAAGAAATTCAAAACCTCCATTCTGACCAAGTGCCCTCCACAAATCCACCAAAATTCAGCTGTGAAGGGCAAACAACAATGATATTACAGCATCAGGAGCAATGTAAAGTAATAAAACAAAGTCCAAGTGCAAGGTCCACTCATATAGCCATCATGAACCAAAACTGTAGCAGCACTCCACAGGCTGGCAACCAGCCATTACTAGCAGCCTGACTACACTGGACATGTGCAATAAAGTCAACACTATCATTTTATTTACTTATTTATTGACATTTGATTACCCAGAAAGTCCGACTGGGTAGATGCTCCAAATTATTACAAAATATTTTAAGAACAATAATTTTACAGTATTCAATAATAAAATAAAAACATATACAGATTAAATAATTGCAACAAATTACACATAATATAAAAACATTGATTAAGAATTAATACAAGTTACATGGCAATCATTTAATATTTATAACAAATTAAACATAATATAAAAACATTGGTTTAGAATCAATACAAGTTATATGACAATTATTTGACATTTAGAGAAATTTTAAATAGTTTGCAGAGAATTAAAGGTATATTAGTCTAAAACAAACAGAAATTGCAATATGAAGTGAGGGAAAAACAGGCTTATGGTTTATTTAGAGAGAAAGTCAGGGAAGAGAATTTGATAGCAGTAAAGAAGTAAGTGAAGAAGGGCGAGTAAGGAAGTATAAGGAATGAAGATGTACCTCTTCACATTTAAGGATATAGTTTCTCCTGGTTTTGGGAAAGAACAGAGCCAAATTTTAGCTAGGAAGTCCTTCAGATTGGTTTTGAAAGATGGGAGGGAGGGTATAGACCTGATGGATAAGGGTAAGGAGTTCAAGGCTTAGCAACCTTGTATGAGTACAGACAGGTCCATGCAGATTTGCTAGGTTTGTAGACACACAGACATGAGTTTTTGGTCACTAGATTGCTATGACTGACTGGGAACATAGTTGTGTAGAATGTCTTTTAGTGCTGGACAAGCAGACTGATGCTGGATAATTTTATAGGTTGTAAGATGCTGTGTATATGTTAGCTGATGAGGCAGATGTAACCAGTTTAGGCTTTTTAGTGCTATAAAGTTGTGGGTTCTGAAAGGGGTATGTGCTGCAAATTTATCAACTTTGTTATAGCATTGTTCAGGTTTTAATTTTCATGAAGCGTGGATGCTAGTAAGGATGGGAGCACCATAAAGAAGAGTGGGGAGGAGATAAGTCATGGTAAGTGTGGTTTTAGTTGCATTGGTAAGAAAGCTTTTGGCTCTGTAAAGCATCCCTAGTTTTTGCTGAGTTTTACTTATGCGATTTTGTATATTCGGGTAGAATATAAGATTATCATCTACTATCACCCCTAATAATTTGCTGTGAGAAGTGACTTCAATGGTTGTATTATCAAGAGAGAGAACTTTTAAATTTGAGGGAGTTGGGGGGGAGTACTAGTTTGGTCTTTTTTGGGGGGGGGGCTGACTATGAGGTGTGGGGTATAAAGCCATGTTTCAGTGGCTGTTAAAGCTTCCTGAGTAATTTTTTTTAGAGGTGTACCATGTTGTCAGATGTGCAAATGAGAGTGGAATTATCTGTGCATTATATTAGGGTGGCCTGTTATGTAGATGTATAGAGGATGTTGGTGAAAATGTTGAAGAGGAGGGGAATAAGGATAGAGCTTTGGGGTACACCAGTGGTGACTGGGAGGTAAAGAGAAAGTGTGGAGTGCCATTTTACTGACATATCTATTGGACAGGTAGCTTTTGAATCACAGACAGTGGGCTGAGGGAGATCTAGTGAAGCCGTTTGAAGTAGAAGTTTGCTGTGCCAAATAATATCAAAGGCTTTAGAGAAGTCTGGGTATAAGGAATGGACTAGTTTGCTGTTATCTAGCTTTATTGACAGCATCTATGTAGGTCTAAAGTTATTAATGTCTGTTGAATTTCCTCCTTTGTGCAAAGGGATAATGTGTGACTTTTTTCCAGAGAGAGTGAATGTGGGATTCCTGGGTTGACCTATTTATAAGGATTGAGACAGGATAGGCAATGCTACTGGCTGCTATTTTTAGGTACTTGGTTGGAAGGTCATCATCTGAAAAACAGCACGGTTTAAGAGTAGTTTTATATAGGATGTGGGCACAGGTTTGAAGGTGAGGGATGTGCTGATATTTTGCTATTGGGCAGGGTTGGGATTACATGTTGAGGAATCCTTGGTTAGAGATGCAATACAATCTATAAAATAAGAGTTGAACTGTATTACAGTTCTGAGTGGTGAGTTATTGAGAGAGGGGTTTGGGTTGCATTTTTGGCCGGGATATAAGATTTTTGTAATGGATGTCTACATTTTTTAGGGTTGTGTTTAGTATTATTCTGAAAGTTATTATAGTATATTTTGTCTTCATTTATTTGCTTTTTAGTACAATTGTGAAGCATTTGAAGTTTTCAAGATATTGCAGTTTTTTTATATTTTTGCCATTCTTTCATGTTTTTTCTCTATCCTGCATTAGCATTCTTCTATTTTTGAATAGCCAGATCTTATATTCTAAATGTAGTAAGGGAAACAAGGGAAACAGATCTTGTATGCCTTCCTGCATTTATATGGTATAAAGTCTTTTTCAGTCTTGTACTCAGATACGCAGCATAGATTGTTAATGAATATTATACTGTTAACAGCAGTCTAAATAAATCCTCTGGTTTTAATATCCAGTTAGACATCTTTCAAGCTGCTATCATGGATGCATACCATATTTTGATTATGTTACTTGTTTATTTCTTTCCACAGGTTTAACAGTGTTCACTTTGGTCTGTATGCCCTATGACTTTTTGAACAAGAAGGATGCTCTCCTCCCTTCTAGCAGGAGTTACTGCCTCCTAATGTGACTACATCCATAAGGTCACTAACTGACATATAATAAATGTTATCAGCTTCAGTCAGATATATATGCCCTTGTTTCACTTTTATCCCTGGATCCTTACAATACCATTTTTTATACACATTAAAATATATCAACCATTGACCAGCCCCCTAGGGTACTGCACATACTCATTTGATCTGAAAGAGCACTTAGCAAAACCTTCAGGAGGCTCATCACCAAGGTGCATCCCTAGTTACCCTGTCCACCCAAGCTACCCACCCACCCAAAGCTAAGAATTGTATATTCTCAATAGTCACACCCGTTCTGACCCTAGATATTCCTCTTTGAAAGATAATGTTAAATCCAAAAATGCTTACTCACTTACTTGTACAACTTGCTAACTGTCAGTCCTGACAAGTGAACATTACTCCTGTTTAATCAAAGCAAAATGTAACAACTATATAATTCCCATACTCAAGATCAGCAAGCAGGCATTGGATAGTGAGCATTATATTTTCTTATTCTAATGAATATGGTCATTTAAAACCATAACCAATGTCATAATGAACTGTTCTTGACTAGCTATAATCAGGTGTATACTAGGCTAATGACTACTTTGACTCTTATACACCTGGCCATGCAACCCAAATGTAACCCCAAATTTAATTTTTGTAGAGGCCATTTTACTGAATGCCTCTGTCCCTCAGAGATATAGGTATCAGACCAGATGTGAATTTGGAATTACCCATCCATTGGCCCAATTTGCACTTAAATAGAATTAGAGAGAAACTCTGTTTCACATGGATGGGGACCCTGTTCAGGGAATGGGAATTCTCTGAGAAACATATCTGTCTCACCAACATGTCGTACTTATGTTGCAAGCAAAATTCGGTCTTTTGATCAATGTGCAAAAGGTTCATCATAAAAGGGTTCAGGTGTGCCTTGTATGCCAGGCAAAGATCATCTCTCACAAGTCTGTATGATATTGAATAAAGAGACAGAGCTTTGAGGTGACTGGCGTAGGACATTGTGTTTACTCTCTGCATTCATTTTGTAAGGATTCTTTGTGGACATTGCAGTTACTGCATGTGTCTGGTCAGGCACATACTGAAGGGGGCATTCACTCTATGATGGGTCTGATAAGGGCCTAGTACAGTGGTACAATGACCTCTCTGGACCCTGATGCCATGCCTTACTTATAAGCTGAACAACATAGAAGGATTTTTTTTTACTACCTTGGACACACGTTGGTCGAAAGATAGGATACTGTCTACATGAATTCCCAGATCCCTGACTAGTGAAACAACTTTTAAGGATGTTTTATTGATGGCATAGTTACCTGAGGTGGGAGGCTTCCCAAAAAGGTAGTATAATGCATTTCATGGTATGGAGTGTTAAGTTATGTCTTTGGCAACCAAGGGTTTATCTGTGTCAGACCTTTCTGAAGACTGTTCCCATTGGGGGGGGGGGGATTCAATAACTATTTCCATTTTGCAATCACCTGCAAACTTGGTCAGCAAGAGGCCTTTGACATTGGCTTTACCATCTGTAGAAAATGCCAGAGAGGAATGGGCCCAGCACAGAGCCCTGAGGGACTCTACTAGTGACTGGCCTCTTTGTGGAAGTGCCATCACTGACCTAACCTCTTGGGTCTTATGTATGAGCCAACTAGCTATACAGTGTGTTATAAAGGGGTTTATGCCTAGCTCTGTAAGTTTGTTGATACTGCCCAAGTGGAATGTTGTATCAAATGCTTTAGCCACATCTAGGTAGACAGCATGCACTATTTTCCCCTCATCCATTGCCTTAGTGACCATTTCAAAGAAATCCACCAGGTCCAGTAAGCATGACCTTCCTTTGACAAAGTGAAAGTGGGATAGATCCAGTATCTGAAAGTCTCCTATATCCTTGCTGATAATTTCTATAATAATTCTTTCAATGGCGTTGTAAATAAGACTAGTCAGACTAATGGGTCTGTACTTTCCAGGATGTGTTGAAGGTTATCCCTTATGAATGGAGATGACCATCCCAGTCCTTCTTTCATGTGGCACAAAGCCTGTTCTAAGACTATAGTTAAATAGTGACTCCAGAGCTCCTGATAAGTCATATTTTAGACTGTTCAGGAGGCATCCTGGGAAGTCATCGAAACCCACTGAGGTTGTGTAAGTGCAGCCAGTACATGCTCCCCTAATTATAGTTGGAGGGGTTATGTTTGAGGTTATTTCTTGGGGGATGGTTGGGGTGAGAAGAGAATAAAGTTGGAACTGAAGTTGTCTGTTAACAGGCTCACTATATCACCAGGTTCAGTGACTGTGGCACCACTAACCACCAGTTCAAGACATTGCTGTGTGCTGCCCCTGAGGTTTCTAACATAGCTGAAGAAGGCTTTATGGTTATCTACACCTGGGAAACTATCTTAACAACAACGTTGGCTTTGTTTGACCTAATTAGCCCTCTTAGTTGCCTGTTTAGTTTGATGAGAGAGGTTTTATCTAAATCAGGTTTTTGTTCCCTTTTTGTTGTATATCCTGCTTAATTTGGAATGCTACCTAGGTGGTTTATTTCTGGGGCTAATTCTAGGCTTACTTCTTGTAGGTAAAGTGGTCTGTAAGCAGTTGTTGACATGGTTGTACAAAGTTTCTGAGATCAATTCAGCGCAGGCTGGTTTCTTTTTTGAGGTTTGGAGGGGAATTGAATTTTGACAAACTGTCAATTAAAGGTAGTTTGCCATGGGATAGTTCTTAACTGTTACTGTTTTTTACTGAGGTTATGGAGTTGATTTTGATTTCAAAGGATGCAGCCATATGGTTAGACATTACCAAGGAGAACTAGACATGGGGAGGGTGCATGTTCTCTAATATTTGTAAGTATGAGGTGCAGTATGTTGGAGCCTCTAATGGGCTTATTCAGTGTTTGGTCAAGAGTGTTTGTATTTACCAAGTCCAGGAATCTGTGTGCATGTAGATTTGAGGCTGTATAGGATTCCCAGTCTCTAGGCAGGTGTTTAAAGTCTACCATGGGTAGGGTGTTTGGTTGGATGTTAAGTGTCTCCAGTAGGTCCAACTATGCACTGTGAACTTCTTGGGATATGGAAGGTGACCTATAGCTGGATACGATATGGTATAGGATTTAGTGAATGGAGATCGGCATGTGGAGGAATTCCAGTACATCATCCTGTTGACTAACCTAGGTATGTTTTTTATTGATGTAAATTGTGACACCTCCACCTTTAGCCTTGGTCTGTGCAGCTAGTGGTCTAATAGTGTGGAAGGCACAGAAACCTTACACTGCCAAGATACTCACTGCTGCTTTAAACCATGTCTTGGTAACTGCACAGATGTCTATATTCTCAAGTGTAAGGAATGCTTGAAGGGAATGTAGTTTTTTGTTTAGGCTCCTGCATTGAACAGTAACACTCATTTGAGTTGATTTTGTTATATCGGTAGGTTTGTCAATTTGGCATTGCCTAAAAAGGCACTATAGGGCTGGATACAGTTTTAGCCAGTATTCAAAAGTCTAGAAGGGACAGGTGCAGACTATTCTTGGCAAGGCAACATGGTCTGTTAACCCTGTTCTCGCAAGCTGACAAATAGTGAATCCCCTTAGAATGACACCAGGAAGACAGCCAGTTGCTGAAACCAATCATCTTTGCTCATACTGTGGCATCATCCTTGATGATGGTATTATGCTGCTCAGTGCTAGGCTCATAATGACCCTGAGACACAGTCCGAGAGGTCCATAATGTCTCCTTCTCTTCATATAGTCCAGGGAGGTATATCTCAGGTCATTTACACCTATATGGACTATGACGGAATCATACTGGTACCTGTGTTGTAATGATGTGAGTATGTGCATGATTTGACAGATTCTGGCTCCAGATAACCAACTAACACTTATCTTCTCCTTGTTCAGTCTGGTTAGAGGTTCGTCAGTATATTTTACAATGGAGTCCTCTATGCTGAGAATCCTGGGAAGTGTGTTTGCTTGCCTTAGTGGCTTAGTGTTTGGGACTCCTCTGAGAGTGACAGTTTGTGTGCTGTTAGTGCTATTTTTTTCCTGAGTTCCTTTGGGCTTGCTGAGGCGAAGTTTCACAAACAGGAGGTCTAGCTGATCTTTGTTGTTTAGGAAAATTGCTTTAAGTGCCTCAGCATATGTTAGTCCATGTGTGTGTTGTGTAGTATGTGAATTGGGTGTTGTTTGCATTGTCTTGACAACCTTATATGAGATTGCATACAAGAGTTTAGCCTCCAGTGTCATTGTGTAAGCACACCTCTCAGATACTGTATCTGATGCTTTAAACATTAAGTGGATATCGGTAAACATAAGATAATTACTACAGTGCTATAAGATTCCCCATATCCACCAACTTTATCTTTCCGGTTTAAGTGTTAATATCATATTCAGTTTGCTGCCTTATTGTTCTGAATAAATGCTTTACCTTTTTGCTAAAATACCATCATCCTGATGTATCTGAGTGTTAATATGAATATCGCTGCATAACCACATGCTTGTAGTTCTGACATGGCGTCAGCACCAGGATATGTTTAACAAATGAACACTGAAAAAATACCTTAATAGTTATAGAAATCATGTAAGTAAAAGCAGTGACTCTGACAATGCTCAGATTAAAATGTTTTACTGATAGAAGTTGTTTTACCTCATGAATGTACAATTTTAGTGAAATCAACCCAGAACATTCAAATATGTTCAGCAATGATGAAGATGTTTGAGTTCTCAAAACCTCAGACAATGCTAGTCTGGAGATGAATCGTTTGCACAGTTTCTTACAGCATCAAAATTTGATAAAGAAACAAATGAAATCCAGGTAAAACTATTTTGTATTCAATGCATTGAGAGATTGAAGCTATATATAGGCTCCTGTTCATTCATAGGGGACTAGATTGTTACATATGAGACATTAATTAGCAAACTCAATGAATATTTTATGCCAAAAAGAAATATAATACATGGAATTGCATGCTTCCATACATGAGTATAAGATAAGGGTAAAACTGATGAAGCATTTGGGATAGAGTTATATGAACTGGCTGAAAATTGTGGGTTTAATCCCAGTAACGATGAGCAAATATGCAACAGAACTGTGACTGGACAGGCTGAAATAGAAGTGTCTGAAGAGTTACAGCTTGAAGGAAATCTAACTTTAGGTAAAATCATACAATGTGCTCGAGAAGCAGAGCTGGTTAAAAAGCAATGTCCAAACATGGCAAATAATATGTATGCCACAAAAGTCAAAGTCATTTGCAAGTTTGAAAAGAAGTATGAATTTGACCAAAGGGAATGAATGATGAAGAAGCAGAGTGATTGTAAGCCTGGCAAATGCAGGAGGTGTGATTGTTATCGTAACAAAGGAGAGCAGCGGCTGTAAGAGATGCAGAAGATCAGGCCAGGTTTGTAACAAAATTGATGACAGAGTTAGCTTCTAAAAGTGAAATGAAAAACAATGTGCAAAGCCAGACTGACAAGATAGAGTCCTATTCATGGAACTTCCATAAACTTGAAGATCGATAAACAAATTGATGTTACTTTAATATCATGTGCATGAAAGTTTCTCAGAATATCCACAGCTACATGATGCAGAGACAGGCAGACTCAAAAGAAATGGTAGATTTCTCACCAAGTCTGAGTGGGAGGGGTACAACTCTGAGTTCTGGGATAATGTGCCAGATGGTCAGTACATAAATCTGCTGAGCAGAACTGTGGCTTTTCAAATGGCATTAATAGCCAGAATAAATGAAGTTGGTGTACACGTTTGGTGAAGTGGGCTTGCTTGATTTTGACCCTGTCAATATTAAGTTAAAAGTTAAATGCTGTTTCAAACTCCTTAACAACTCAGAGGAGGAGGTGGCCATTTCCTTTGCTGTCCAAAGAAGAAGCAGAACATAGCAGAATGCAAAGCCTAGTTATAATTCAAAGTGTTACTAAACAGACTGAATGGTGTGCTTCAATGGTCCCAGTGATTGAAAACAGTGGTGTGGCATTAGTCCCAATGATTACAAACAGTGGTGTGGCATTAGTCCTGATGATTAAAAACAGTGGCCTGGTATGAATATTTTGATTTAAAAATGCTGAATAATGCAGCTAGCTGTAAGAGAGAGGTTTGTCTTGCCTACATTAGTTGACATTGCATCAAAGCTAGTAAATAATAAAGCGAGTTCCATGCTAGATGCTTCCAGAAGATTCTTGGAAATAATCTTAGAGAAATAAAGCCAGAGACTCTACTTTCATTATTCCAATGGGTACATTATATTTTAAAAGGAAGCCATTTGGTGTGACCTCAGTGTCCAAGATCCTCCAACGTGAAACTCAGGTGTCTGGACAGTTTTGGTATTATTATGGACAGCATCCTGGTGTATGTGCCAGACAAAATATACATGATGCAAGGCTAGAAGCTATATTGCAAACCATTAAAGACTGTGGTGTAAAGTACTGTTTCTGTAAAATAGAGCTTTGGTATTTTTGGCTTAATGTAAGCTCTGGTGAATATCAGACCAGATGCAGGCAAAGTCAGAGCAGCAGCAGAATTGCCAAAGCCAACATGTGTGACTGAACTGAGGCAAGTTCTAGTCATGATCAATTATTTGGGCAAATTTATTCCTCACTTTTCTACAATTTTTCCTGATAATTTGCGCAGAGAGTAAACACTGTGAGCTGTAGTTCCTGTAAAACAGGGTTTGATTCCCTCAGTCCTCATTTATCTACTGTGTCATGTGAGCCAGTCACTTAACCAGACAGTGCTTGGGGGTAACTCTGAATTTGGGCTAGGCTCCTCAATGGTCCCCTGGACTGCAAGCCTAGTAACCATCAATGAACTTTCTCTTTTAACAGGCTTGTGAAAGAAAGGTGTGCCCTGTTCGTAGGGTACTGCTCAAGTCTAAGCATTTGATAGAAGTACAATAAATTATCACTAATTCCAGTGGTAGCTTACTATGATGCCACTAAACAGATAATTCCAGTGGTACCTTACTGTGACGTCACTAAACAGACAAAGTGGGCCTGATGCCAATAGGTATGGAACAAGTGCTGGATTACTCCAAACAGGTGGGCAAATGACACATTCAACTGCTTATTACTTCAGAATGCTCACTGTTGCAAAACTGAGATAACTGCCATTTGAATGAGTGCCCAGCAAGTATGTGAGCATCTAAGATGTTCTTCAGATATGTATGAGACCTTGACAGTTTTTACCACCAAGTGGAGCAAAAACGTTAGTTACTCTAACCGATTTTTATGGTTGTGTCAAAGACCTTTAGTAAGACTGAGAAGGTTGAATACCAAAGGAACACATGTACCTGGCAAACAACCTGTTGATGATGCTACCCAAAAGTCCTATATGTGACCAGTGTTCATTTAACAACAAAGATGATGCTGCTGGTTTACCCTCATATGTGTGTATTGCACAAGGGTGAACAGCAATTGTCCGAAAGGCAGTTTGCAAAGTTTGCAAATGCCGAATGGAAAAAAGGTTTGAATGTGCAATGAGCGAGTGCACAGTGACATTTGCTCATTGCACATTCGACATTCTGGGGCGGATTGCACTATAGTGGGAATTGGAAACCTGTCCCTTTCCCCATTATAGTGTGATCTCGGAGTTAGAATATTAAAGTAGGGGGGTGTGGGGGTGCAGCCCCCCACATGGGGGGAGCATGGGACTTGCCCCCCTGCTTTACACTTCATTAGATTTTTCTTTTGATATTTATGTTCAAAAATCAGCTAATCTGCTTTTCGATTTGCTGATTTTCGAACATATTAAAGTGTCGCTGTTATGACTTCCGTGGTTACGATTCAAACATATGAGCAATCGCACCACTGTGATTTGGTTATGTAAAGGTAAACTGATGCTGCTACTTATGTGCAAAGCATAATGATGACAAGCCCTGTAACTATCAAAAGACAGAACAATCTTAAACAAGCTACTCTAAATGACAAAAGAAGTGCATGTTGTTGTTGAGCATGTGAGAAACAGATAGCCAAATCATTGGACTTTACCAGAACAGCTCATGCATAAGTATTAAACAGATTGAGTGCAATTATATTATATTATTATATTCAGAGAGAGTTACCATGCCCTCATCTCAAAAAGCAGACGTTCTACACCAGATCAAGCTGGAGAGACCAGTTGGCATAATGGTCTTTGCCCCCAATGCACAAGGTACAAGGTTTGATCCTGACATATGACCGATGCCTGTTTGGAGTTTGCAAGTTCTTCCTGTGTCTTTCCCACCTCTGTAAAACATTCTGGGTGTTTCTACCTTAAGCTCACCAATGAATGGAGCTGTGGGCAGTACAGTATATGGTGTCCCATTAGGAGAAGAGTTGTAAAGACCAACTGTTTTGGGCATCTACTATGGTGTGCAGTATCCTCAAGACAGGAGAACATGGATCATAGACTGCATACTGTGGCAGGGCTAGCCACTTGACAGTGTAAAATATGGCTCTAGGTGATTCATGGTGACTAATGTTGCCAAATGAGCATTGGTATTTGCCAGTGATAAGTGGGTTGAGGACCTGGCTTAATCTGACCTACACCGGGAACCTATGCTAACAGTGTGAGGGGTGTATGTGCCCCTATTGTCCACTGTGTGCTTGCCACACAGCCCTGGACCATATGTGCCCCTATTGTCCACTGTGTGCCTGCCACAAAGCCCTGGGCCAATAAGCTACTGGCTGGCCTGGCCTGTGTCCACTTGCCCAGCCCCAGCAGGTTACCTGAGATTGCACTGTTGAGTGAAAACTGGACATAAAACCAATACTCAATGCAGGTTCACTGAATACTCACTGTAGATTCACTGACAGGATGGTGTTTGGAAGTGGATGACATAATGATATGGAGGTGGCTGGACATCTATCTGCAGTGCAACAAAGCCACTTGGCTTGGTATCCAGAGGCTACTACTCAGGAGGTAGATAGGCTAGAAATTGTGGTGAGACAGTGGCTTCCAAAGGCAGTGAGGGTTGTCATCAGAATTAGTGACAGACTCATGGCAGTTAGACTCCAATGTAATGATAGGCTAGGATATTCCCCACAGCAGGGTTGTGGTAGTGAGGAAAAGAGTGCACTCATTCAGTAGTTCCAGGATCTACTAGATAAAGCAGGATAACAAGAATTTGTGTTGATAATGGGTGCTTGAATGCACAAATTGGGACAGACGGGATAGGCTATGAGGACTGCCTGGGTCCACTTGGGTAGAGAAACAGTAATAAAGAAAGAGAGGCCATTCTAGACTTCTGTCTTCCATAATGGTAGCCAACACATGGTATCCCACACATGGTTCAGAAAGAGAGACAGTCACAAGATCACATGCAAGAGTGGCCAACATGCAACTCAGTTAGACTTCATCCTAGTAAGGAATGGGCACTGGGGTAGAATCACAGTGAAACAGTTATCCCACAGCATAAACCACTGGTTGCCACAATCAGCTGGAAGTTGTGGTCAGAGAAGGCTCTAAGGTCACTAGAAGCCAGGCTGAAGACCTGGAAGTTGACTGGAGAGAAAGTACAACAGTTCAAGGAATTACTTGGGGCTCTAGCACCCCAAGACGAGGAGGAACTAGATGGAGTTGAAGAAGAATGGCAGCACCTCATTTGAGGATTGCAGAACAAATATGTGGACAAGTCAGATATGGAAATAAGGTGCATAAGGAAAGCTGATGGTGGAATGCAGAAGTCCAGGAAGTCATCAAAAGAAAGGAGCAGTACAGGAAAAAGTGGGAGATAGAAAAGATGGACAAGGCTAGGACGGAATGCCGGTTGGCTAACACAGAAGCCAAGAAAGGAGTTGCAATAGCAAAGGACAGGGCATCAGAGGCACTCTACTAGCTTCTGGAAAGTGATTCAGTAGATGGCACAAAGAAACTATATCAGGCTTCAAGGCAAGGACAGAAAGATAAAGAAGATAGTCAGGCACCCTTCATAAGAGATGGCAGCAACAACCTACTCACCAGTCCACAGAACATCAAAGGACTGATGGAAAGAGTATTTCCAGCAGCTTCTGAATGAAGAAAACCTCAGAGAAGTTGTACTACTGCAGCCACAGCCTATGTTTAGAGAAGAATAAGAGCTTACCCTAGAAGAAGTAAGAATAGCACTAAGGAAAATGAAGTCAGGGAAATCAGCAGGCTCAGGTGAAGTCGCAGCACATATGATTAAAATGCTGGGTGAGATAGGGGAGAAATGGCTCCTGACTGTACTCATAATAGTGTGGAGAGAAAGACGTATCCCAAATGACTGGAGAATAAGCAAACTCATGGTAGTGTACAAGAACATAGTGGACATTTACAACTGTGGGCAGTACAAACTCCTGTCACACTGCATGAACGTTCGGGAGAGTGTGATTGATAAACTGATACGCAGATGGGAGATGAATAGTTTGGATTTGGATGAAGATGTAGCACAACTGACCCGATGTTTGCAATGAGACAGATAGTTGAGAAAAAGCTAGAGATGAGGAAAAAGTTAAACTGGACATTCCTAGACTTGGAGAAAGCACATGATAAAGTCCGAAGAAAGCTGATTTGGGCAGTACTGCACTGGTTTGAAGTCCCAGAAACACTGGTAGAATTAGTGCAAGCTATGTAGAGGGATCAAATGACTTAAGTATGAAAAATGTTCGTTCTCACAGATGGGTTCCTATTGGGAGTGGGTGTGAACAACAGGTCAGCTCTGAAGCCACTGCTATTCATGCTGGTGATGGACTACATTAGCAAATAGGTTGGAGGGGACAGATAAACAAAGTTGCTGTATACAGATGATGTGGCATTACAGGTAGACTCTAAGGAAGAACTTCAGCAAAGGATAGGGGAATGGAATGCAAAACTGAAGGCACATGGGATGAAACTGAGAACAGATAAGACATTGGTAATGACAGCAAACTGGTAAAATCAGAAGAAGCTGAGAATTGAAATAGAAGGGATATAGTGGAACAGATTAATCACCTCAAGTATCTTGGAGGGGTGGTTGAGAAGAAGGAAAGTCTGAATATAGAAGTCAAAGCTAGAATCAGAGGGGGTGCATGCAGCCAATTGGCATAGAGTGTCAGGTGTAGTGCATGGCAGAAGAATGTCAAAGAAACTGAAATGTATGGTGTCCAAAACAGTGGTGTGACCAGTAATACTGTATGGTGCAGAAACCTGGGCAGTAAAGGCAGAGCAGATGAGGAAGCTAAAGATGATGGAGATGGAGATGGAGATGGACATGAAGATGCCTGAGATGGGAGGTAGGATGCACACTGTGGGACAAACAAAGAAATGAGGACACAAGAGCAGAAGCTGAAGTAGTTCCAATTGCAGAAAAGATCAAACAGAACAGATTACAGTGGTATGGACATGTGTGCAGAAAAGCAGAAAGGAAGAAGTTAAGAGGAAGCAAGGGCATCCAGCAAAAAGGTGAATCAATTGTGTGAGGAAAAGATCCACAGCAGTTAGGCATGAATGTTGAAGAAGACACGAGTGTGGTATTAAATTGAAAGAGATGGTGACAGCAGAACACCTTGACTGCATGTAGAAAATGGGAAAAAGGGGGTTGATGTTGATCAGAATATCACCAAATGACAAGAAAGAGACACTGATGCCAAGACAACACTTGT
The DNA here is from genome assembly GCF_019279795.1 of Protopterus annectens. Taxonomy (NCBI): domain Eukaryota; kingdom Metazoa; phylum Chordata; order Ceratodontiformes; family Protopteridae; genus Protopterus; species Protopterus annectens. Next base: position 767,892,380 of record NC_056739.1, on the reverse strand, counting down.
AAATTATATTGTGCTAGGACAGAATTCATGGCAACATATGTTAACAAGCATTTGTCATGTCAAAAAGTTTAGGCTGAAAAGGTAATGGTTGTTTTGAGGAGGTTAGTCCTTTTCAAAACACACTGTAAGCATGTTCCCACACAATACTGTAACACGCTTGGAGTGTTGCAGGATTTAAATGAAAATGAGTCATTTTCAAACTGAAAATATGACAACTGTGTTTTTATCAAGACTGAAGTGTGCCATGCAACTTTCAGTAATAATGTATATGTAAAGCAGTAATTGATATTGTACTGTTGAATTAAAAACTACATTGTTAGTGACATAGTGTTGTTTCTGCAGCAAAAAGTACTATGAAATAACCGATACAAGGGCAGGAGTAGAGAGCAGAATGTTTCCTTTGCATTTTATCATGGCCACAGTTTTCTGTGATATTTAGACATAAGTTAGAAAAAATGTTTCCATTAAATATTGAGACATTTGTCATTTTCTGATGTTTGTTTAAGGATACAAAGCTCACATTAGAAATGTCCTGAAAAAAGAAAGACAACTGGTAACTGTAATTCAAAATTACTAGAAAAAAATAATAATGTTCTGAAAAGGAACACAAAATACTGGTGTAGAGGTCCTTCCCCAGGGAAGTTTACATTTTCTCTAACAACCTTCTATTTAGCTTATCAAAACTTTTTTCATCTTGCTTTGTCTAGAATACTGTTAAAAACAATTAGTTTATATAATCTCAAAATAATGCCAAAAAGTGTACAGCAACAGTGGAACAGACCAGGACCAGTCGGGACCATAAACACAAACCACAGCTGATGAATAATGTACAAAACAATTTAATAGCAGCAAACAGCAATAAAAACAGGTAAGCCCTTTCACCAAAACGGCTTCTTTTTTATTGTTTTTTTTTTTATTCTTATTTATACAGTTTATATAATCTGCTTAAACTTTAAGCTTCCTTCCAAAATAAACTAAATGAGTGCAACAATAAAACAGCAACATTTGCAACTAACCCATCAAACAGAACCTATCACTGCTTAGCCCTAAAACAGCTTGATTGGCTTGAATTACCCAAGTCACTTACTTACACCCAACTATTCCTAGCCCACAAATTACTATACAAACCAGAACAAAGCAAAGCTTTGCTAGACTTATTGCACATATACACCCCCTGGTAGGCCACTTCAATCTGGGAACAAAATGCTCTTCACTACCTACAAAACACATCTGTCAGCAGGAACCTCTTTTTATTCCAGCTAAGTAGCACAGTCCTGAAACTCTAGCAACTTATCCTGTTATCCCTTAAACATACTAGCAACCTTTCCAATTTCAAGGCCATGCTAAAAAATATTGGACACCTGGAAATGTACCTGCACAAACCTCAAAACAGATGCATGACCAGTGACTTGCTATAACTATGCCTTTCTCCCTGAATTCACTAAAATCTCCATATCTTAGCTGGTAGTAATGGCCTAACATTAAAAGAAGCTCTCACTTTTGAGATATCATACTAATAATGTATGCTCTTCAACTTCATGCTAGCAGCAAATACTTTCTACTATTCATTTTCCTGCCTCATGTCCTTCAATAATATTCTCATTTCTCTAGCTACTGTTGTTGTTCTTCTTCTTCTTTTGGCTTTTCCCGGTTAGGAACTCTGGTCAACTAATGATTGGCAGTAGATTTTTATGGTGCTGAGGTGCCAGCTTTACGCCCAACCTTCAATAAAGGCACGCCCATTCACGCATGTCTTATAATATTCTCACCTCTCTATATATACTGTCCTTCCATAACATTCTTCTCTCTCTCTCTCTCTCTCTCTCTCTCTAATACCAATCATCTTTCTCTCTTGCCATTCTATTTCTCTGTCTATTTTGGCTGCAGAATACCCTATTATTTCTCATCTCCATGTATTATTAGAAATATAGTCAATATTTTAAATAACTATATACTGGTTGACACTGGGCTATCCTCTTCTTCAAAATGTCTTGCTACTTGCAGTACATATCATATCCTTGATCAAAATTTATCATAGCAACATTCTATAAATATATTTCAGTTTGTTGTGGGGGCTGTTATCCTCTTGTATATAAGGTACACCCCGATCTGTTGTAAAGAGCTTTATCTGTTGTCAGAATTTTCTCTTCTTGTATATAATTATTTATCAGCTATTGCAAAATGTATTTATATGGGTTTGTGGAGCCTTTCTCCCTAACTCATTGTGAAATATTTAATCTGCACTTTCTCCTCTTCTATATAATTACTCATCAACTACTGTTTAAATGTTTTTAAATCCGTTGTTTTTTTTTCTCCCCAGGCCTCCAGTGAAAATGGACCATTGGCTCAGTTGGACATTCATGGTTACCAAAGGATGAATAAAAAATAAATAAATGATGTTACACACACACACACACACACACACACACACAATATATATATATATATATATATATATATATATATATATTTACATACCTATATCTATATTCCTGTTTGTTTAACTTAGGCTTTACATTTCACCATAACATATTACTGTTTTGTTCTATTTTTCAGACATTGATCTGTGAGTTAGTTTCTGATGCTAACTTATATTGAAATCCAAGTGGAAAAATTCTTTCAGGACTACAGAAATACAGATGTATTTGTGAGTTACAACTCTGGCATCAGCCTTGTGCATTAAGATTTGTATGATCAGCAGTCTGAGCCTTCCCCTGCACTCCCAACCTTAATATGAAAAAAAATGATGGCACTGATGCCAAAAGATTTTCTCTCAGTCTAAATGACCACTTACACTGAGATTGGTGGTTCAGAATCTGGTCCCCATAGTAAGCATGTTTATAGAAAGGCCTCACACTGAAGTAAGTCACTTACACTGAGAGATATGATAGGGGTCTGAACGGAGAGATGCCAGGGGTGCAAATGGAGAGATGATAAGTCAACAAGTAAAGGAGAGTATTATTGCTGAGACTGAATTCATCATGAAGTCTTAGGGAGTACCTTCACAAGATGGAGCCTGTTTTTTCACAAAATCTCACATTGCTATACAGAGTGTATTTATATGGCATATATCATGGACAGAAGTAGGTTAAGAATTAAAAAAGAGAGCTGGGTGCACAAGAAGACCAAGGATAAAAAAGTGCCCAATCCTGGTAGGCACACTGGTGCCAGGACTGGAAAAGATGATGGTGTAGAATCCTCAAAATGCGGAAACATTCCTACAATGGGGTCAGGCCAGATCCAGGGGGAGGATGTCCCCCCTGTTACAGAAGGAAGTAGCAGTCCACAAAACTCACAAAAACTGATAGGCCAAAGAAAAGCCATATAGACGATAAAGTTGACTATTGAGGCTAAGAAAGAAATTATGCATTGTTACTATTATGCAAAAAGTCCAGAATTTCCAGACACCAGATATACAAAACAATTAAGAGAGAAATTAGAGGAAAGAAAAATACTTCCACAGGAAAAACTGTCAGAAGCTTCAAATGAAAATTTGTGTTCATTAATACAACAGATATGAAAAACAGTATATAGATCAAGAAACGTTGATCTGTTTGGAAAAAGAAGCATCTGAGGAAGTGCAAGAATATAAATAAAACCTAGAGATATTTGAAAAGTATAAAAAAGAAATATGGACATGGCAAAGAAAGAGAGATTTGATATGGTGCAATATTTATGCAAAGAAGAAAGCCAAATTAATCAATATAAAGAAGGCAGCCTCCAAAGATATTCAAAGAGAAATAAAGGCAAAGGCATCTGGATATGAAAAATTTCACAATAAAAGAAATAATATCACAAAGAGGGAATGTAGAAAAGAAGATTAGTAAAGGAGAAGTAAAAAAAAATAGAAGTTGAAGTTATGGAGTGCCTGCAAAGTGAAGGATTTGGTGTAGAAGGTCAAACACAGGTTACATCACAGCATGATGGAGTGAGTCCACATACTAAGGAGAAGCAGGAAGATCAGGAAACATCTGAAGAAGAAATATGAACACGAGAAGGAAAGAGATTTAATATAGTGTAATATTTATGAAAAGGAGAAAGCAATACTAACTAATACAAAAAGAGCAGCACCAAAGATATCTGAAGAGAAATACAGGCAAAGGAATCTGGATATAGAAAACGTTATAATACAAAAAATAAGGCGTCAAGGAGGAAAAGTAGAAAAGGAGATTAGTAATGCAGAATTTAAAGAAATCGAAAGTGAGGTTATGGTGTACCTGCAAAGTGATGGATTCATTGTAGAAAATCGAACTCAGAAAGCACCACAACAGGATGGAGCAAAGGATATCCAAACTAAGGGGAAACCAGTGGAACAGGAAGCAATTGGTCAGGTACAATGTGAAGAAGTTTGGAGTCTTCTACAAGAAACCAGTATACATGTTCATTTGAAGCTAGACAGCAATGGAAGGAACAGGAAACTGTGGAAACTCTGATGCAGTCAATGTTGAAGAGTGATAGGCCAGTGAGTTCCCATGTGACAGAGCAATGGATGGCACAGGAAGAAACTGAAGAGAATGTACCACAGGCAGATGCTATAGAATTTTCTATAGAGTACCTGAAGGAAATGGAAAACAAGGGATGTGCCCTCAGTTTGGAAGAAAATGAGCTAAGAGAAGAGTTGCTTTGTTTAATAGATATAGATAGATATATTAAGAGCAATGAAAGAAATAAACTGCAGAAGGTCAATAAAACCCAAAAAGTCAGAAGTTTGATAAAACAAATGAACATAGTAATTAGGACTGTCCATAGAGATCCACATGATATAACAGAAGTAAACAGGATGTATTACTGTGCAGCTAAATTAATAACTGATAAAGTTTTACCACAAGAACACAGGGTAGTGAGGGAAAGGAAGGGAAAAAATATAATACCATCGTGGAAATATCGAATAGAGAAAACTATAAAGCAGTTAAGACAAGAGGTGTCACTGTTAGACTATAGAAGAGGGAATAGATCAACAAAAATACTAAGAAAGATAAATATGATAAAAGCAGTGTGCAGTATGAGAACACAGATAAATATAAATAAAACATGCAATATAAGCAATTTATTGATGACTCAAAAAGGTTTTATAGAGAACTGGGAAACAAGCAAAAAGAATTGAAAGACCAAAAAAAAAAGAAGAAATAGATACATTTTGGAGAAGTATCTATGAAGATCCTGTGGAACATAAAGATGCTAAATGGATAGAAGAAGTAAAAGAAAATAAGAAGTTTAAAGGTAGAGGGTATGAAATGGAATGAGGTAACCACCAGAGAAATTGAAACAAAGTTAAGAAACCCTCTAAATGGAAACCCCAGAGCCAGATGCAGTACCTAACTTCTGATTAAAAGTGTTAACATCTTTGCACGAAGATTTAGCCATGAGTAAGAACTATTTATATGTGCACCCCGAACAGACACCAACCTGGCTAGCAACAGGAAAAACAATGCTTCTACTTAAGAGTGAACTTGCAAGCTATCCTAGCAATTATAGACCAATAACTTGCCTTCTGATGACATATAAACTATACATGTGAATTGATGCTGACAGAGTGTATAGTCATTTAGAAGAAAACTCAATTATGGTAGTAGAACAAAAGGGCAATAAAAGAAATTCATATGGAACAATGGATCATTTGTTGTTAAAGTCATAATGAAGAACTGTAAAAAGGTGAAGAATCTAAGTATGGCATTGATTGACTATGAAAAACATTTGATAGTATCCCACATTCATGTATAAAAGAGTGCTTAAAATGTATAAGATACACTCTACACTGACTGACTGCATTACAGTAACCATGAAACAGTGGCTCCTTGAAAACAACAAAGCGTAAAAACTTCTTAACTTCTCTTTGTCAGTGATTTAAAACTGTATAGCTCATCATATGAGGTACTGAAAGCACAACTGCAGGTTGTCAAAACTTTTTCAGATGATATAAGAATAATTGGTCTTGATAAATGTGCAAAAGCATCCTTTAAAGCAGGAAAACTGCAGCACCAGGAAAACATCAGTTTGGGACAAGAATGTGATATAAAAGAACTTGAGCAAGAGGGAGTGTATAAATATTTGGGAACTGATGAAGGATCAACAATAAAACACGAACAAATGCGAATAAACCTTTGTAAGGAATACTTTAGAAGTTTAAATTAATCCTGAAAACAGCGTTGACATATAGGAAGCAAATCCAAGCTACAAACCAATTTGTTCTTCCTGTCCTAACTTGCAGTTTTGGAGTGATTGACTGGCCCCAAAACATGTTGGATAGATTAGATAGGAAAACAAGAAGGATGCTCCATGCTCACCAAATGATTTATAAAAATCAGTGTGTACCAGGATTATATATTCCCCATTCGAAAGGAGGGATGGGCCTCCTTGAAATTGTTACTATGTACAGATCTGCAATCGTGGGATTACACACATCTGCTGACCTCACAGGATCCAAATATAGTGAAAATTCTGAAACATGAAGACAATAAATCTAAGATGACTTCTCTGCTTAATCTAGCAGAAGCATATTGGCATCAAGCAGGAATGGAAATCAAACCAGAAGTAGATAAAAATCAGCCGGCAACTGAATGTGCCAAAAAACAAAAAAAGAATATAAGGTGAAGGACCAGATGAGAAGGCAAGAAATGTAGAAAATGCATAAATATAGTTGCAAGTATAGAAAACTTCTGGAAGAACCTCATGTTGATCAGGAACGAACACAGGAATGGTTAAGGAGAGGCGAATTCAAACCAAGAGATGAAAGGTTAATATTGGCAGCCCAAAATAGTGGGTTACATACATGGCAGTTTACAAAGTCCATTGAACATGTGGGAGAAACAGACAAATGTAGTTTTTGTAAAACATAATTGGAAACAGTTACACACTTCATTGCTGGTCGTATCATACTAATGACAGAAGGCCTGTATACTGAAAGGCTTAATTATGTGGCAAGTCTGTTGCACTGGGGATTGTGGAAACATTGTGGTACTGAAGTGGCTGAAAAACATAGAAAACATGAGCCACAAAGCATCATAGAAAATGATGAAGTTTATTTCACATGCCATTACCAACAATCCAAAAGCTAGATGCTAGAAAACCAGATAAAGTGGTCCATGATAAGAAGACAAAAGTAGAAATGATCATTGAAATCACAACACCCAGTGACTACAATGTGTTGTGTACAGAGAAACACAAAGTCATAAAATATCAGGATCTGCAGGCAGAAATGAGAGCAATGTGGAAGAAAGATACCCAGACAGTTCCAATAGTAGTGAGAGCAACAGGTCTTATAAAAAAGAATTTACAATCATTTTTAGATATGTCACTAATTCATGCAACCCCATACGAATTGCAAAAGGAGTCATTAGTGGGCACATTACGGGTGCTGTGAAGAGCATTTTTGGTGGACATCAAAGATTTAAACAATACTAATTTCATGAACTTTAATTGTACTTTGACTTTGGAATGGGGATCATTACCTTCATTGTATTAGAAACCCAAAGGATTTGGAGAAATTCAAAAGTACAGGTATTTTAGAATCTGCACCCCCCCCCCCATGTATGCCTATTTATAGATAGGCCTTACACTGAGAATTGGTCTTATGAAATTGGGCCCCAAGTGTAAGCCTGTTTATAGATTTTAAACTCAAGTAATTCACTTGTATTGAGAGTAAGTCTTTTGGAGTCTAGCCCGATGTATACTTGTCTTAAAAATGCAAATTTGCCATGATAAATGTGACACATGTAATATGAAGCCACAATTATCCAGTGAACCTTCAGTCCTGCCAGGAACAGTAGTATGAGTAAAAAGTTCAGGCCAACAAATTACAAATCACAACATTTTACTTCTTATCAACCTGTCACATGTCTGTTGTCTAGAGGAAATATTTCAGTGTTGTTTGGTAAAAATATATTTGCTTTTGTCAACTAAGCACAAAATCAAAAGTTTTTTTTTGAAGGCTTCATAATTAACAGATTTTTTCTCATAAAATGAAAAACAGACTGTTAGCCTGAGATGATAAACAATCACAAACTAATGACAAGTTAACTATTTTTTCCAGTACAACATTTATACTGAACACAATGCATACAGGCCAGTGATCTGTGATGAATGTGTGCCCTGTTACACAATGAATTCTGAGCTACAAAGACATCAAGAAAGAGGGTTGAGAGAATAGGAATAATGCATCTGAGCCCCATTTGTTAGTAACATCGCACTATTCTGCATTAATAAGCACTACATTCCTGAGCTGTGACATTTTGGTTTACATTTTATTATGACAGGTAAGCAATATACAGCATTTTAAACTAAACCAACATTTGATACTCTTTTGCTGAATTAAAAAAATGGCAACCATATTGTTAAGATACTGTGTATATAGGTTAATACTAGGCTAACTGCCCTTGTGAGCCATTTTAAGCCTAGCCAGTTATCCCTTGTGAGACTCAAACCCCACCCTCTGTTCTTTTTAAGCAAAACACCTTAACCATTAGGCCACCTCATTCTGATACAGCCTTATTTGCAGAAGACAGTTTTGGGCTGCAGCATTAAAAAGTGCACAAATTGTTAGAAACTATTTACTATTAAAATGTCACAGGACAAAATAAATCCCAGTAGGAACACCAACAAAAAATAGCGAATGTAAAAACATGCAACAGATCACAATCTCAAATCTGCTGAACAAATTCAGCATTTTTGACATTGTCGAAGAGATCACATGATGTCCATATTTGAGCGCTGGCAACTTAAACTCCTACACCTTACATCATGTGTTTACAGGAGGCAAGCCCCCTTGCACCCCCCATACCCCCTGCTAACTATATATTTCAAATCATAGATCGCACTGTAGTGAGGAAAGGGATGCATTTCCCAAAATGTACTGTACTGCGATCTTTGTATAGTACATCAACTTCATATCAACAAATGCACTGTGCATTCACTGATATGAACTTTCAAACATGCAGATGTTCAGCAAAATGGAAATTCAAGCATCCAGCTTTCCAGTTTTCCATCTGAGAAGCATCTCCATTCATCATTTTGATAGTAAACCATTAGAAACATACTGTGATTGTGTACTGGCCCAAAAACAGCTTGTAGTAGTTGTACTAAATTTACTGCACCAATATAAAACGTTGTTGTAATGTTTATCTCCCTTAGTTTTTTGCACAGTTCCCAGTGAAAAAGGAACATTTTCTAGAGCAGTAATTGCAAGAACACTGCAGTATTTTCTGAATCACCTATTCTCAATAAACTGTATCTGTAACTATTACATATTATATATTTTGTGCATTTCATATTAAATGGCAACATATGCAGAAATGCTTTTTACAGTTACTGTGTGCTAATAAGTCCTGAGATACACGAGGGAGGTCTAAATGGTGATTCAACATATTGCACTGCATATGTTAGAAACATAGACAAGCCATATTTTCAGGCACCTGATGGAGGTGGGTATTGACTGCCATTTTTCTGATATACTTTATAGTAACAGATTTTAACCCTTGGTACTGCATTACTCTTCTGACCTGAGCTGTAACCTTCTGCTTTCCATTTTATCAGAAGGAACATGCCATTAACAACACCGTGTTACTCTGTTGCAGTAACTGCTATTCTAAAATACCCAACCTGTGACATTTTGTTTTACATGTCATATGATGGGAAAGCAACATGCAGATTTTAAAAAATGTGAAAACCAACATCTGCCACTCTCTTTTGAATGATAAAATAAGTAAGTAAAATAATGGGGCACACATTGTTAGCAGCACTGCGGTGAGCTCACAACCAGTGTACTAAGGTACCCACCTGGGGGTGGAGAGCATTTCCTGATTGAAGGTCTGATGTTTTCATGTAAAACTTACCTTTGATACAGTACTACTGAATAAAAAAGTTGGAAACTAACATTTGGGATTGTACTGCAATTCTGATTGGAGGTATGATATTCTGCTTTACATTTTATCAGATAAAACATACATTGTTAAAAAGAGAGTGCTATTCTGTGAAAATAAATGCAGTCCTGAAATACACAAGCAGTGATATTTTGCTTACTATGGTATTATATTAGGCAAACAACACACAATGTGTTACATTGCCTATAAAAACATTATTGGTTGGACACTTAAAGTAGCACTACTTTGCAGAGCCAGAATAAAGCATACTGTAGGAAGAAACTTGGAGTTCTGACATTTTGCCTTTTATGATATCATGATGGAAAAGACAGATACAGCATTTTAAAATGCCTCCAGAAACTATAATTTTGCATTGTGGTACTGAACAAAAAACATGACAAAACTGGTAGCAACATATATCTGCTGTGTTTTAACAAGCAGTATGATGTAGCAACAGAAAAGTTATATGCAATGTGTTAAACTGATTCCAGAAATCCACATTTGGCATTGTAGCACTTTTCTAACAAAAGAGCTGATGCTCTGTTTGTATTTTATTAGATAGAGCATACATTGTGAACAGCAAACTGTTATTCTTTTATAATAAACACAGTTTTGAAATACACCAAGTTTGCATGCTCTTATGATGCGCAAGTAACATACAGAAATTAAGTCTATGTAAACTAACATTTTGACAGTGTACTGTTGCAATATATATATATATATATATATATATATATATATATATATATATATATATATATATATATTTTTTTATTATTAGAATCCGACTCACTAAAGAAGTAAAATAAAAAATCTTAGACTAAAAAAACTTCTGCTTAAATTGTAGAAAAAAAGAAACACTAAACCACGAAACTGATGTTGAGCGCTTTCACTCATTTAATGTTTACTTGAGCTTCATTAGAACAATATTAATATATATATATTATTGTTCTGATGAAGGTCAAGTAAACATTAAATGAGTGAAAGCACTCAACATCAGTTTCGTGGTTTAGTGTTTCTTTTATTCTACAGTTTAAGCAGAAGTTTTTTTAGTCTAATATATATATATATATATATATATACACACACACACACACACACACACACACACACACACACACACACACACACACACAAATGCTCAAGAACCAGGTTTTCAGTGAAATGTGTGCACAGACCTACACTAACATGCCACACCACTGTGTCCAGCACCAACAGAACAATCAAATACCCATGTGGGTATGTTAAAGCCCAATTCAACAATAAATCACTATTCCAGGACAAGGCAATATAGCATCCACGTAGTTTATTGTCCAACTCTCAACTGTGCATACACAAACCTAGGTTTCGCCCACTGGCATCATCAGTGTGTACTGCAATCAGGGAACAGATACACACACACACACACAAACACACACACACACACACACACACACACATATATATATATATCTATATATATATATATATATATATATATATATATATATATATATATATATATATATATATATATAGTTAACTGTGTTAGTCTCTATAGGCCAGAACATTAGTATATTATGGACAACTATGTTATATTATTTCTACTTAGTATAATTGTCAGACCTATTTTTATTTTAATGTATTTGATCTTACATTTGTTTACTGTGCTAGTAAACTTATCACAACTGACCATTTGCAGGTACTGCCCAGGAGAAATAATTTCACAAAGAAGAAAAAAGTGGAACAGTGATGGAGATATTAAAAACAGAATGCAACACTATATAACAAAAAAGTACATCAATTAATAGATGTCAGTTATAAAAGAAATGCACATTTTATATTTTTGCATGATTATATTTCCACATTACATCATGGTAGAAATTTGGTGTGGTAATGAGAGTCAGGGCATGGCAGTGGAGGGTCAGGGTGGAGGAGATATGAGGTATTGGCAGAGGAAGCACATTAAGCTAGAAGTTCAGATGCCCTGATGTGATGTGGCCTTCTGTGGGGCAAGTACAGTTTGACTTGTTGTGGAAGATGTTTTAAGTTCAGTTCTAAAGGTAGGGAAGGGGGAGTGTTGCTCTTTTAGGTGAGGGGAGCGATTCCTATAGTTTAAGAGCAAACATGGAGAAAAAGTAGATGGTGAAATGTAGACTGGTTTGTGGGGGATTGGAATAGGACATTGTTTGGGAGAAGCATCTGAGGTTGAAGTGTGTATGTTTAGTATAATGTTTGCCAACTAGTGGTAGATGAGTTAGGCTAGGATGTTTGAATATGAGAGAGTCTAATAGCAGGTCAACTCTGTGCTGCACATCTGTTAGCATCATCAGTGCTGTAAGACCTGTAGGAGGTTACTGCTAATCTATGGCATTAACTGTCACTCATTTTGGTCAATTTTTAGTGTTACTACTGCTTATCTCTGTCAGAATATATCTAATATATTGATCACTTTGCATATCCTAATCCTACATGATAAAGTTCCGTTTGTTTGGTTGTTAGCTTGGCATTTTTCCTCTGTACTACATTGTCAAAGAACTGTATTGTGTTTGCAAAGCCAGTATCTTTCTGTTAAGCCACCCTAAACTGAATCACTTCTTTTAAATAAGTTTTTACTGTTGCTTTATGTCTGAAACTGCCTAAAGGCTAATTTTGTACAACTGTATCCTCCTTTAATCCTGAAAGTGCTGTATAGTGATTATGGAGCCAGTATTTCTCTGTTAAGTTACCCTAAACTGAGTTGTTTCATTTAAATTACTTTTTCCTGGTCATTTTATGTCTGAAATTGCCTGTAGGTTAAAACAGTACTACTGCTTCCATTTTAAAACTAGTAACTGCTGTGTTATGGTCGCAAAGCCAGTATTTTTCTGTTAGGCTACCCCAAACTGAGCTGTTACATGTAAAGTACTTTGTACCTGTTGTTTTAGGTCTGAAACTGCCTAGAGACTGAAACTATACTACTATTTGTTAAACTATACTAAACTGTGGGAATATAGTCCCTTCGTGCTACTTTATCTTAATTGTTTAAAATTTTAGCTACTATAGTGTTAAGTGCAATGTAAGGCTGATGACATCCTTGCATCTAAAATGCTCCTCTACTTTACCAGTGCATGTGTGAATGCTCTGTTAGGTAAATGTGACTGACCAAGGTATGTGTTCTGCAATACATGTATTTTCTCAAATAATGCCAGTATAAGTTGAAAAGGGAACACTATTGATTAAATCTGCTGCCCTTCTGTATGTTAAATATTATTCCTGAAGTATGTCTTAGCCAGTTACTCATGTTTTTTCTAATTTATCGTATCCCTCCCAGGTGCTTTCCCTTCTATCAGCTATCCTGAAAGGTGTGTAATACTAGAAGGACGCCACCCTGCTGACTCCGTAACTGAAAGTCTGTCTTGAACTGCCCCAGAAAAAAATAAAAACTGCTAAGGTTAATATCTTTAATTCTTTCTATTGTGCTACATTAAATGTTGAACTGGGTCTACAGTACTATTAGGTTGTCCCTTACACTCAATCTAATCCTCTAAACCTCTGCAGAATTAGTTAACTCCCAGTAGCTTACACTAAGTGACTCCTGGTGGCTACAAAGTAAGAATTCCCTCCTTTATCATCAAAAATTGGGGTATACATGCTAGAACATAGACTGTAAGCCCTTACAGAAAGTGTTTCTAACCCCTAAAATGCTAATACAGCATAGGAAAACAAAATTTTAAAGACTATGCTAAATCCCTATTCAACTTACTATACAATCACAGGTTCCAATAACCTTGCAGTCTGGCTAAAACCCCACTCCGCTTGCCCTCGCTGTGCTTGGGCTCACTCAGCGATCCACCCTAATCCCCATTCTCACCCACCCCCAGTACTATTAAATTTATCGGTATAAAACCACAACCCCTGCTATCAGAACCAATCAACTTTATCTATCTCATTATAACTGCCACCTCTTACTACCATTACCTTTCCTATCATGCTTATACAAACTGATGATAAGCCAGATTCAGCAAACGTCTGTGCAGGAATAACTTATTCCTGCATGGAAGGGACTGTTCCTGTGCAGCACGGCAGTGCACCATGCATATGTATGAAGGTGCACTGCCATGCTGTAATATGTATATGGGGATGTGCATGAGCGCAAGGGGCATGTTTGAGCACAGTGCTCTCACAATACACACTCCCCCTGCACACCAGAATTGCCGTACGGCAATTTAAAAAGAGCGAGATTGCTAGTTACACCTCTCAGCCCATCAGAGTAAGAGATTTGGACCAAGCCATTAGGGACAATTGCAATTACAAACCTAGAAAGTTGATAGAATAACAGGTTTTGCATTGGCATGAAATTTGTGAAGGGTTTGAAGTCTAAAATGCACAACTCACAACCCGTTAGAGTAAGAAATCTGGACAAAGCCATAAGGGACAGCTCTGAAATATTACCATTACAAGAAAGTTGATAGAATAACAGGTTTAGCATTAGCATGAATTTTCTGACAGGTAAGAAGAATATAATGCAAATATCTGGACATATTGTGAAACGTTATATGTCATCAACATTTGCAAAGCACAGCCCCCAAAAAATAAATCTTTTTTTTTTTTTACACATCTGCAATAAAGTTTAAGCATAGCTGCGTAGGTGTGCCCGTTGCTTAGCTATGCTTAGCCCAGCTGAAATGGCATGATAAGTTAAATAGCAATAGACATCCAACATAAGCAAGAGTGCAGTTGTGTAGTGGTTAGAGCATACACCTTACATATAGTCATTCATGGTTCAAGCCTCACTAAAGCCATTTCCATTTTATATGTAAAATCATTACAATTTTAAATTTATTGGTATATTTATGTAGGAAGTAACTTATATTTCTCAACCAGAGTAGTGTATTAGGCCCAGATGTGAGGTGTCAGTGTAATAAAGTTGTAAACCCCCCATATAAACACAAGTGTCCCATACAGTATAGTCACACAAGAATAAATGTAATGAAAGCACATTGGGGGATGTCAGGAAAGGTAAACCAATTTATAACATGTCAGGAATGATGAATCAATCCCATACAGGTGGTAGTCCATGCAATAAAACATAAGCAATGCTGAGCATTTCACAGCTATGCTGACCAGGTGTAAGCATTGTGTAAATATGAATGCTAAGCAATGAGTAGCCTAGCTATGTGGATTTGCCCATTGGTAAGGAGTGCTGAACCTGCCCCTTTAAACAGTGGCTAAGTAGGTTTGCCTGTAGCTTAGCTTAGCTCAGCATATTCAAACCTGGGTCTATATTATATTCTGGAAAGCTGACAATATCGAATCTGATATTGTCGACACGAGAATAGTGAACGCTGAGAATATTGAACATGTAAATGGAAATCTCCATAAGGGGAGATTTCCATTTACTGCAAGGTAGTGTGGTCTCAGAGTTGGTATATTTAAGTAGCAGGGGGTGTGGGGGGTGCAGGAAGCTTGCCCCTGCTTAATCCTGTTAGGGTACTTTTGTCTTTTTTTGGGGGGTTGTTATTATCAGTTCGATGGTTGAAGACATCAAACATATGGTGTCAACCATATGGTGTTCGATGTTTTCAACCTTCGAGCTTATACTATAGAACCTTCAAACCCATCCAGTCACTGCAAAGGGTGGGAAATTGGCCATATTTAAACCTCGCAGATGGGAATACAGCTCATAACTGGTTGTAACTCCCCACCATAGGCAGTATGGCAGGTGTTGGAGAGGGCATGCAGTTTCAGGTACAGTGCTTGGGCATACATACAGGAGTCCAAAGTCATGGTAGGACTCCTTGTAAAAATCCAAGACATGAGATTGCCTCAAGATCAGTACCAGGGCTCCCAATACAAAGTGGAAGCCTGGGAAAGTCTTGCCCATGATTTCACCAGTGCCACTGGTATCCCTCAGACTGGTGAGCAGGTCCAGCACCACTATGATGACTTGAAGCAAAGGAAGAGGGAGATCTTGGAACAGTGGGTCCAAGAAGCAAGACAGAGGGGTGATGTCCCAGCAGTGTGTATGTATTCATAGCAATAACTGTTTACCAAAGTCCAGCCTGTGTATGTGAAGGATAGGTATGAATAAATGTTTCTCTATCTTCATTACAGCTCCAAGTGAGTGGGTTGTGAACCTGGAAGCCCATGCCAGCATCGCGAGGTTGGTGAGTAACAATCTAGCTTGTACTATTTATACCAAATAAATATAAAGGAGTAGAATGTCACCTGACATTATTAAAAATGGGTATGGTTTCTACTGAATAAAGCAGATAATATTACAGTAATAGTCTCATATAGGTCATATATTAATAAAATGCAACTGCCTGTGAATAAAATTCTAAACCCTGGACTGGTTGTGTTTAGACCGGTTGTGTTTACTCTGGTATGGTATGATTTGAAATGTGTACAGGTTATGCATAGCGACTATAGCTTTGAAGGCATTAAACAATCAAGTTTCATCTGACAAAGTTAACGCCTCTATAACACATGACATTAACTATTACAAATGTTATGCACCAAGATCTGATATCTGAATAGTAATGTTGTGTTAACCACTGTTTTCCAAACTGTGCTATGTGAACAAGTATGTATAGGAATGTATGTATAAGAATGCTGTAAATACAAGGTCAGATCGTACAACAAAGAGAGAATGAGAAAGAAATAATTCAAGGAAAAGACAGCAGGTTCTCAACAGCTCCCTGTGATGAAACACACACTTGTTATAGTTTTAGCAGAAACAGCCACGATTCGAATCCCGGGAGTGGTAGTAAGCTGTATGCATAATTTCAACTAGGATTTTGTGAAAATGTGTAGAGACAGTCAGGTAGTATTAACAAGTATTCCCTCCACAGGTCTTCCAGGTAAGATAAGGTATAAAGTAGCTATAACAAGGCTGTAGTTAAACTGTGTCCAACACCCATGGTCCACCCCAAGACTGCAAATGACAGCAAGATAAGTACATACACCAAGTGGTCTCCTCCAAGAAATATTCAAAAGTGTCATGCTGTCACAGCTACAGGTCCTTGTAACCACAACCAGAGTGACCAATAAAAATCAAGGCAGAGTGTGTCAGTAGCACACACACAGTATGAGTGCACATATGTAACCCTGACTATGGAAATATGGGTAGAAACATACAGACACCCAAGCAACTGCAAACTCAATACACCACACAACAGACACCCAAGCAACTGCAAACTCAATACACCACACAAACAACACATAAACAACAAAATCAGTGTGCAAAGCAGTCACTGCCCTTAAGGCCAAATACAACACCAAACATACTTGTCATAGGTGACTCCATAGTCAGACACACTGGCCCGCTAACCAGACTGAGTAAGGAGAAGGTCACAGTAAGCTGCCTATCGGGCGCTAGAATCCGCCACATAACACAAGCACTCAGGTCTCTCAACAGCAGGTACAAGTACGACTCAGTCATTGTCCACGCTGGTGTGAACGACCTGAGGGGTACCTCCCCTGGACTACATGAAAAGAGACATTGAGGAGATCTCTGATTATGTAGCCCAGGCAGGTATGACCCTGACCTTGAGCAGTATCCTACCTTCACCTAGAATGATGCCACAATACAGTGATAAGATGATCAGCTTTAATAATTGGCTTAAATTCTGGTGTCATTCAAAGGGGATCAATGTCTGTCTGCCTGGGATAACATGCTGGACAAGCCACGCTGCCATGAGGGACGGCTTGCACCTGTCACCCCTAGGCTTCCGGATATTGGCAAAGGCTCTTGCCACCCCATAGTGCCTTTTTAGGCAAGGCTCAAATTCTAAACCTACCACCCTAGAACACAAAAAGTAAAAAACTAAGGGTAATGCTGCTCAATGCCAGAAGTCTCAATCTCAAGATGCACGACTCGAGGCCCTTCTCAGTATGGAGAACATCAATGTCTGTGCTGTGACAGAAACCTGGTTCAAGGCTCCTGAGAGCACCCCAGCACTAGCAGGTTTCACCTCATATCATGCGTTCCGCCCCAAAATCCGGACAACACCAAGAAAGGAGGGGGTGTCCATATTCATAAAGGACACCCACACCTCAAGGTTGGTGGCAACGCACGATGCATCGGAGACCATCCAGGTGCAATTAACCATAGGCAAGACTGCTCTGCAATTTGTAGCATGTTACAGGCCACCCTCTCAAACTCAGGAACCTCACATGGCCTTCCTGAAAACAATGGAGGGATAAATGTATCTCCAAACACCATCATACTAGGTGACTTCAACTACCCTAATATAGACTGGGAACACTACTCAAGCCCAAACACTCTAGCCCAAAGGTTCCTGGAGTTCATAAACTCAAATGCCATGGAACAACTAGTCACCATCCCCACAAGAGGAGAAAACATACTTGATCTCATCATCACAAACATGGGATCACAATGTTCAACACCGAAGTATACCCCTCACTGGTGAGATCAGATCATAAACTAATCTCGCTGGAGGTCCTCATCCCGCCCCACCTGAAATAAAAAGACCACAGTGAAAAACTTCTCAAAAGCCGACTTCACACTTCTGAAAACTAGTGTGGTCTCCTTTAAGGCCCCTGAGCCAGTGGTAAACATTACTCAAACCGCTGAATCACTTACAAATGCCTTCTACCAGCACCTACAGGACTGCATGGATCAGGCAATCCCAAACAAAACTAAGACTCTTTGTACCAAAGGCAAGCGTCCAGTCTGGTGGACCCCAGCCATAAACAAGCTCTACAACAAAAGGAGGAAGCTACTACAAGATAGAGCAAAATCCTTGAAAGGTAAGACACCTTTGATCATTATAAGTAAACTAAGAGCTCTCATAAAATCATCCAAGGCAAATTTTGAGAGAAAAATAGCCAAGGATTCAAAAGACAATCATAAGGCCTTCTTTAGCTATGTTAGAAACCTAGGAGGAAACTCCCAGATATGCTCAGAATTAGTTCAAAATGATGTGAAGATTACTGAACCTACACACATTGCCAACATACTGGCTGACAGGTTCAGTGCAAACTTCTCCCCTCCCCAAAGGAGAGATATCTATACCAGAGGATTGTAGCCCCCAAACATCTCCAACGCCCAGGTGAGAACTGCTCTCTCCAAAGCAAAAACACAGCATCCATGGGACCGGATGGTGTCCCCGGCTGTGTGCTCCATGAACTCAATGAGGAATTAAACCCAGTTAGGACAGCTGTTTAATCTTAGCCTCACCTCAGGATATGTACCCAAGGAGTGGCGACGGTGACTGTGGTCCCACTTCACAAGGGCGGTGCCTCCACCGACCCTGGAAATTACCATCCCATTAGCTTGACAAGCCTTATCTGCAAAGCCATGGAGAGGATCATAATGGAACTCATAAATAAAGACATAGGGAACTTGCAGACTTTGGATCCAACCCAGTTTGGCTTTGTCAAAGGCAGATCATGCCTTTTAAACTTGGTTGACTTTTTCGAGACAGTCACCAAGGCCATTGATGAGCGGAAGGCAGTCCATACAGCCTACCTTAACCTGGCAAAGGCCTTCGACACAATACCCCACTCAGGTATCATCAAAAAACTCATCAGCTTGAATGTAAACCCATACATCACAATACGGGTTGCAAACTGGCTAAGTGACAGAACCCACAGGGTCAGAGTTGCTGGAGCCATGTCAGACTCAAAGCCTGTCACAAGTGGTGTCCCACAGGGCTCGGTCCTGGGTCCACTCTTGTTCGGCATCTACTTTTCTGAAGTACAAGCAAACACAGGAGGGTTATGGCTGACAAAGTTTGCAGATGACTGCAAACTGGGCGCCATAGTCGAAAACACATCTGACACAGATATCCTTCAGAATGGCCTCACAGAAACGGATAACTGGTGCCAGAGCCATGGCCTAAAGTTAAATGCCAAGAAATGCATAGTCATACCCTTCGGGAAAAACAAGGTTACCCCTAGCTACCATATAGGTGGCCATCCACTGAGCACAGAAGAAGTCATCAGGGATCTGGGGACCCAGGTTGACAGTAGCCTTTCGTTTGACACTCATGTTGCTAAAGTAGTTAGGAAAACCTTCTACATTGCCCACCTGATCATGAAGGGATTCACATCTGGATCAAGGGAGGTCATCGCCCCCCTGTACTCATCACTCATTAGACCTATGATTGAGTACAATGCCCCATTCGGAATGTATCTGACCAGACACCTGCAGCAGCTGGAAAGGCCCCAAAAGTTCCTCACCAAAAGGATAAAGGGTCTCAAAAATATGTCTTATGCTGCCCGACTGAAAGAACTCCAGCTCTATTCAGTCTCATACCGCTTGCTCAGAGGTGACCTGTGCCTGACATATAAGGCCATGTCAAACCCTGATTTGATGAATATGCTTCACCTTAAAAAATCTAGATCCCTCAGAACCACAAGGGCGGGAGACTTAAACCTTGACACGGTTATTAATAGAACATGCTGGAGGGACAGATTCATCACCCAGAGACTCCCTATGCTGTGGAACAAAATCCCGGTACATGTGAGGCAGAGCACCTCGCTGGCCTTGTTCAAGAGGAATCTTGACCAATGGATGGGGGATCGCAGATATACCCCAGGGATTACTTCAGTGTCACTGCTTGACAGAGGCACAGCAAAATAATAGGCATAGTTTTATTCAAACTAAAGGGGTGGCGAAAGCCAAATAACTATGGGCTAGGCTTATAAATGCCCTTGGGCAGATAGCCTAGTATGAACCTATGAACCTATGAACCTATGAACCTATGAACAGTCACATAGTATTAATAAACATTCCCTTCACAGGTTTACCAGGTAAGAGAAAGTTCAAAGTAGGTATAAGAAGGATGTAATTATACTGTGTACAAGCATACCACTGCCCAACCCAAGGCTATAGTTGTTGTAATGATACCTGTAGAGTAATGAGTAGAGCAATAATCATTAAAGCTGTAACCGCTGCAAGAATCTATATTTGTTAACTGACATCTCTCTCTCTCCCCCACCTTATCTTCGCCAATAATCTAAACACATAAATGAATGGATATGTTTTGCACCAGAGTTACTCTTGGGACACATGTCCTGTTGTTCTAAAAACATTGAAATTTATTCCAATTAATGTTCCCTGTTCAAATACATTCATTGGTGGCCTGTTGCTGTCAATTTAACCTGCATGCTGATGTAATCCTCACTGTGGTTCCATATTTGCATGTGTTCTGTTTGCTAGGCAAATGTTCCAAATCTCTTATATTGGGTTAATGGGAATACTCATGCATGCTGTTATAACTAATCCTGGAATGTGTTTACTGTTACTAACCAACATATATTCTAACACTGCAACACCATAGAACATCAGAGAAGTCCGATCCCAGCAGATCTGCCTCTCCCACCTCATCTGTCCATGGCACCAGTCCCCAGCACATCTGGGACCTGCCGCAGGGCCTGCTCGTCTGCTGGTCCTGCATCACCTTTGGATGGAACCGCCTCACGGGATGGGGCTCGACCCCCCCCCCCGGGTTCAGGTGTGGACAGGATCCTGCCACCCGAAACCAGGTCTGGGGTCTGGTGCATAGCGAGCTCCACAAGGAATTTGGAGATCTGCTACTCCAGCTTGAGGGCCGTGTGGCACATTTAGAGGGTCAGCCTGCCCCTCCTGCTCAGCCCCTAGCACAGCCACCTTTGGGGCCATGAAGGTGCAGTGTTGACTGCCAATGGGTGGGGACCTCAGTCCCACTGAATCTATTTGGGAGCTCGTGAGCTTCTCATTACCAAACACCCCTCCCTGTCCAAGGTGTTTACCCCCAAATGTGTCATATACCTCCCCTGTATGCTGTCTTGTCTGTCTTGTCTGTCTTCCTACCCAACATTCCTCCCCAAATATAGCTACTATCCTTCCCCAACATCCCACTCTCACCTTAAAAAAAATAAAAAAGGGCAATCTGTTCCCCAAAAAAATTTAGCCCCAAACATAGCTGTCCATTTTGCACGTGTCCACTGGACACATGTAATCTTCTCTAACTGGCTTCATAACACATTATTGTTGTCCTCACACCTCTCTCTCAAGGCTTTGAGTGTCCAAATGTACCTCCAAATTCTGTATATATGCACAGCTGTTGCTGTAGAAGAAATGGACAGCTTTGGACCTTCCCTACACCCATCCTGCACATCCCTAGCTATCTGTCATATTGTTTTACCCTCTTCGTGCCCTCTTTTTCACCACTTTCTTTTTTCCTTAAAGAAAGTAGCCCAGGGATAAGTGGTAGTAAGCAGTAGTAATTGGGACTAAGCCTGTTGGTGTGTTGCTAAGCAATGCCTACACAGATTAAGCACTTTTAAGGCTGTCTGTAAGCATATTTAACCTGAAGTTACCATTGCTTACCACCACACAAACCCACTTACAACTGCTTAAAAGTGCCTTAATCACTCTGTATCCAACAGTCTTTGTTCTGCCCAGCTACAAATTAATCAGCCCTTGCAGATCTTGAACTCTGGGCCCTGCACACCATAGCCACAGCAAGTTACCACTAAGCCATCTTAGCTGTAGACATGTCTGATGTTTATTCAAACATATCATGCAGCATAGTCATTCAACAGTAGGGAAAATGTGTGTGCGTGTACACACACACATATATATATATATATATATATATATATATATATATATATATATATATGTATATGGGTTACCTTCATTTGATCGACAGCCCATTTGACTGAAATGGTATAGCTGGGGCGGTGTGAGGGGTTGCATCCCCCCCCCCATTTTTTGGTTTAAATTCTGTACTTTTTGTGTTATTTTCTTCTTTTAAATGAAACTAGTTGGGAGGCTTCACTCCACACCCCCCAACTATATATACCAACTCCAGGGTCGCACTACATTGGGGAAGGGGACAAATCACTATTATTTTCCTTAAAGCGTACTGAAGTACTAGCTGTTAGTCAAATGAGTTGTCGATCAAATGGGTTTCAGTCAAATGAAATTTCGATCAAATGAAGGTAAACCATATATATACAAAATAACTGATTTATAAGCTATCAAAGAAAACATATGACCTTCTTGGTCAGAAAACATATGACCTTCTTGGTCCTACCATCTCAGAACATTTGCCATTTGTCAGTTGTCACTAGCAGGATACAACTGCATAAAGAGAGCCTTGTAAAGAGGAACAGGTGGTAACCCAAAGTAATCTGCAAAAAATCAGATACTCTGCTGTCTTGGCCAAAGCCTTCAAGTAGTACAACAGTAAAAAACATGCTTGCCTTGAAGACAACAAGCAATCAACACTTAATTACAGATTTACTTCAATAGCCTCCAATTACACTCTGTAGTTAAGTAGAGTTAAGTAAGAAAAGTATCATGTTTCAATGTAAATAGATCCTTTACATAACAATGCTTCACTTCAAAATATACTATAACAATGACAAGCAGAACTGTGTGCAAAGCAGTAAGCTCTAACCCACCACTGTCCCCATGTTGAAATGTATGAAAATGTACAGCCATATATCTTAATGTTTCTTATTAGTAATATCCCTGACATGTTCTAACAGCTTAGGTTAAAAACATTTAATATGCCTACCCCATAAAATGTCTTACAAGAGCATATAACAGTGTTCTCTATACACTGACTTCTGGACTGTACATGGTTACACATATTGTCCAGCCATAGTTCTTATATTTATAGTCCCTACCCCACAACATGTGTGGAAGTCTACAACATCACTGGAATGATAGCAGGAATGTCAGTACTAAATAATGATAGACCAGGGTTGGGAGGGTAGCCTAATGGTTAAGGTGTTTGCCTTACAAAGACAAGGTGCAGGGTTTGAGTATCACAAGGGATAATTGGCTAGGCTTAAAATGGCTCGCAAGGGCAGTTAGCTTAGTACTAATCTATGAACCTATGAACCTATGAACCTATACCTATCAACCTCTTACTGCATGACATCTGGACAAAGCCTGGTATATAAGTGGAGGACAGAGTCCAAAACACAGGGCCATATTTGAAATATTGCTGTTATATACTGTGAAAGTTGCTGGTGTTACATGATTGGTTGCAACATATCCTTCTGAGGAATATGACGTCAGAAACACAAATGGATGCTGCTATGTACTGATAGCAATCAAAAGAGAGAAAGCCACTGATTTGTCAAGGACAACACCTGTCTGGGGAACAGATAAAACATAGCATCCAAATGTCTGGCCATTATGTGTGTAGTCCCACAGTTGAGAGCTATGCAGGCAGACTGCATTCCATGCAAAACTAGCATGTACACACAAACCCAGTAAAACTAGCAGTATTCAAAGCATATAACAGTGATACTCACACTCTGTCCCTAGGTCTGGAACCTTATACAAACATGTAGTTGGCCTGTGTCCACAAGTCTTGTTGTAAGAGGTATTCCTACCTGCTGTCTGTAACACTGATGCCCCCACATATGAAGGATATCTTCCATACAGGCAAGGTAAAGGGACAAAGGCCACATGAAGTAGTCATCTATAGTAGTGGATTGCTATGATATTGGCTATTGGAAGAACTACACAGCTGCCTGCATGCAAGTGGGGAACACCAACTGGTGCAGAGGCCATCACTTGCTCATGAGCATCACCTACAAAAACCATGCTGCAACCTATTCAAACCAGCTTGATCCCTGGAGTGAAGAGAGAGAGTGAGAGAGAGAGAGAGAAAACAAAAGTAAAGAATAAAAACAAATAAAAAAAGCAAATCAAACAAAACAAGGAAGACATAAAACCGGAACACAGAAGATAGCATGAAAATAAAACAGGTATGTGAAATATGTAAGCATGTAATTGAATGTAGTACTTGGTCTGTAATAATGGGATAGATGATTTTGAAAGAATTATACTTGCCAACAAGACTTGCTGTAATGATGTCCTACTGAACAACTGCTATGGACGTAGCATCTGGCTCTGTCTGCAGTGGGCCATACCTGTCAACTGTACAGATATTCACAGAATGCCAAGATTTTTCCATCATAGTGTTTGGTCTGTTCCTCCTAACATCTGTATTATTTTGGCAAATAGATGGGGGTGGAAGTCATGACGTAATGACAGACACTTGAGTTTCAGACTCCACCACCTTAAGAACAGTCATGGTAATGCAAAATGTATTATGCTGCAAACTTCATAAGTTTGTAACAGGCATATTTAAGATCTGTGCCTATTTACCCCCCCCCCCCCTAATTTTAGGCTTTGTTCAGATGTGATGCTGTAAGAGGTGGTGAGGTAGGATCACAGCTGAGGAGACCGACTTACCCTGGGAAAGGACACCTCACATATGGCAACCACTAGAGTGTCTGTGAAACAGTTGTGACTGTACCACTGCTAAGCCAGTTAATGGGATGTTGTCCATATCCATATGTTACCTGTGAATATGAGTATTATACATATTTGTATTGTAAATCTAAGATACCTATATAGGTCATGTGCCTAGTAATGTACTGCTGCAGATGTGTGCATTAAACTACATGTGATATATTGAATTAATAATCAACTGTACAGTGTTCTGTCAGACAATAGTCACAGTTGTGACTGATATCTGTAGTCACATACACATATACTTGTGTTATGTCAGCTATATTAATACGTTACCAGTACTGATTTCCCTGTTGTCACCCATTGATGTGGACCATTGTCCAGAAGTCCTGGTATAACAGGTTGAGAAGTATGATTGAGCTGCAAGACTGTAAAATAAAGTGTGCCATACTGACATAGAACACAAATGTATACCACGTATCCCCTGAGCATGTGTATGTATATGTATGTTCAGCTGAAAGGCACAAAAGTAATAACATGGGTTACAAGCAGTCCGGAAAATAGGTTGTGCATGTTGCACATGTGTGTAATATCAGTGTCACTGCATACGACAAAATAAAATGTGTAGAGCTACTGATTGTTGCATTGCCATGACACTGATATGGGTACTACAGTAGGCATGATTATCAGGTAGTAATCAGAGAAGTGTACAACTCTGTTATGAGCCACTGTCCATGCCTACCACTAATAGCTATATAAACACCCATATACACTGGATATCCAACGTGTACACACCCCTGTTGGAATGCCAGGTTTGTGTGATTTATGCCAATGATACCACAGAAAATTATTTCAAAATGTTTCTCACCTCAAATGTGACCCATAACCTGTACAATTCTATTGAAAAAGAAACAAATCTGTTTCAAGGAAGATGAGCATTTGTGGGGTCATGTTTCAATTGCACAAATATCAGGCATTGTAACAGGGGTGTGTATACTTTATATCCACTGCAGCTATATGGAATCAGCAGTACCTGACCTGTACAACCAGTCTTCACCAACGATAGAGTAATCCTCATTGGTGGACAGCAGCAATACACAAAGCATATAATAGGTTGCCATAGTGGCTGTACAAGAACAAATAGGTGCAGACCAGAACCTGGAAGCAAGTTCACCTCTATCCTGTAAGGATGACTATGGACTATAGCTCAGACATATCCACACCACCAAGGCCAATTGCAACAATGTCTCCACATATGTAGTCAGTCTCAGAGGCAGTAACACATTTCAACCTGTACTGGGGGTAAAGCACACCTCATACACACATGCCATGGATACAGGCAACCTGCATCAGACAGGTTAGGTAGGAACAGTGCCACCCTGTCCACAACATTTGTACAGGGGGATATACACATCAACCACACTCCTGCCCTCATCAATGGTGAGCATGTACATGATGCCTTCTGATGGCAATAACAGAAATTCTCCATGGGGCATGGGAACATCACAGTCTGCCTCCTACATGAGCTCAGGCATGTGCTCATGGCTGCATCACACACTACAGTCAAACAAAGACTTTTCACCATCCACACACCATCCACATGGAAGATGGCCATTGTCATCCCTCTACACAGAAATGAATGGAGAATAGAGGATTATGCATTAAGTGCCCAACATTGCAGGAACTAGACAGGTCAGGGCCAGGAGTGTAATGCAAGATGCCAAAGCCATGATAGCTTACAGTGTTATGGCATACTCTGGATTATTTACAAATAATATCCACTGTTGATGTGCAAGTGGACAACCGTATGAGGTCCTGTGTCCTTTTTTCCTTTTTATGTCTTCCAGGTAATATCCAACATCCATGGTTGCCAGCATTCACCAACATAGAGAATAACACCATAATACAATATGTCATACAGCATTACAACATATTATTCAGCTGCAGAGCCCAGGATCTGCAGGAGATGACACCCTGTGGAACAATCTCATCCACATGGTAAATGATGTCGGCCTGCACAGTAGAAATTATGAGCAGGTGTAGCATTGTTGCACTAACTTCATCTGTCATGCCTGTCAGTTGGCTGCTGCCATTGTGAGGGAATGGTTAACTATAGGTGGGGGTCAAGCCATCTAGCCCCCACTGACACATGCTGAGGAGCACATCTCCAGCCTTAGGGCACCCCCCCACCGGACAACCCATAAAGCTGAAGACAGCATTGTGGAGGTGCACCCACACAATGGATGAGGACCGTGTAGGTCAGGCCCCAGTGCACATCACTAGAACACTGTTGCTTATCCATCTTTATCTGTAAAGTATTAACATGCACATGTCAGATAACATAGTCTGTTGCTGGAGTGTAGTAATGCACAGATGTGCATAATCCTTAGTATTGGGGGTTTGTACTGTTGATGTGCTGAAATGCTGCTTTCATCCTATACCAATGCCACAGGTGTGACTATTGACATTACTTCTCTCCCACAACTATTTAGGTCCCTCTGGTATACAACTGGGACAGCAGTCTGTAGCTAGTGAGTATGGGGTTGTTTTGTTCGGGTTTGCCAATACACCGGCCATGTTAAGGCCATGCTATTTGCCATGCACACATTTAACACACCTACACATAATGCATGCTGTACATGCTCATTTTTGTTGGTGTTAACTGTACTGCATCACAGTGGTCACCATGGTGACATATCTGAAGGGTATGTAAGATTCCTGCAGTATACCTCACAACCTGTCCGTGCAAAATGTGTGGCCAGAGATAAACAAAATGGTGGGACAAATGGCCTACAGTAGGGACATGTATGAAACATTACCCTTTTACACTGAATACAACAGTGTATACACCACTATTACAATGGTAACTGTTCCTGATATATATAACGGCAGACCACAATAACACATTTCGTACCTTTTACAACCTGTAATGTGATCCTAACTTGAGCAATGAATGTGTAATATAGAATCCTATGTTAGGACAACAAATATGAGGTATACATACCTTACAAAACACTGGAAACATATGTGTGCACACACTCCAAATAACATATTGTGGAGGCAGCATGTGATGCACTGACAGCATTCACTCTTCTTGAGTACACACCTGCCATCAATTACAGGGCCTCAATGTCACACCAAGTAATGGTCTGCTGTCCAAGAAGTATGCCCATGACATTTGCCCAGTCACCTGCAACAGAGGCAGCCATTGATTGCACACATCTTACAAAGCATGAAATAGATCCCATATCTGAAAGGTAGCAGTCAGGAGTGGGAAAAGGAACCTTACCTCACCATTGCATACACCATGGGAAACAGTGCAGACAGTGATCTAGAGGTGTATTAAATATGGGACAACAGTGATGTAGAAAAGAAACAGATACCCATCCAAAACAGATGAGAGAATATGTTGCAAACTGGTCATGGAGGCTGCCCAGAGACATGCAGCAACACTGAGGTAGTTGCAGGAATGTCTAGCAAATACTGCCTCTGTAATACCTGTGTTGACAATCACCTGGATTCTGCATAATTGTGGCCTTTGGGTTAGGGTAATAAGATGGAAGATTTGTCCCATATGAAACATCATCCAAGGATCTGTACAGGTAGCATAAGCATAACATCAAGCCTCCCAAGGGTATGTGTTGCAATGTGTAATGGTGTCATGAGAGCAAGGGTCAAACCTACAGATAGTATTCATAAAGATACTTATGGTGCACAAGCAACACCTCACTATACCTCAGGGCCAACATCCCCATCTTTTAGCTTGTTGGTACCAGTGTCCACCTTTAGGGTTGCTGTTTATTAGCTGGAACTAGGCTAGTAGACATGGTGGGTAAAATTTGGAACACTGCAAAATAACACTCATGTGTGGCCCATAGTTGTCAGGCATCTGCAATAAGGCTGAGGTTGGGGAGGGGTGTCAGCTTCAAACACAACAGTGAACTGAATTATACATCCAAAGCTAGCTATGAATGGCTGTATCTGAACATAGTCAAGGTTATGAATTGTGCCAGACATATCCCAGACTTTACAGTAATAGTGAAGCCACTGTGTGACTTCTAAGGGCTGCGCACATGAATTGACCTTGCAATCTGGCAGAGTTGGGTGACCTTTGTAGGGCAGACAGACCAAATAATGCCAAGTAAAGATGGACCATGCTAGTATACCCCTTCCAGGAATAGTGACTGTTGTAGTTCACGTAACCGGTGCTTCAAAAAATAATTGTTTTAAGGGTGTGCACACTTATGCAACCCACATATTGTATGCATCTCATTCAGCATCTCCATAACTAACACATTTGTTTGATACTACATTGGATTTCACAGGCATATGTCACATATTAGGTGTGCGTAATGTTATCAAATGCAGTATTGTGGCCCCATTGCATATTGTAGAAGAGGCTGGCATGTCAACAGGGGTGTGTACACTCCTCATATCTACATGAAGCTTTGAAGGTTGTCAGTGTAACTGGATTTTATTGCACATACATGCACTGCTGATGATGAGATCTGCAAATCAAAGGTCAGGCATTAATTATTGACATCAGACCTCATTTAATCCCAGTTATGTGTCAGACAAACACATAGGGGCTGTGAGCAACAGAGCAAATATAACTGCCAGACATCTACACATTCAAAAATGGTTTGTACACTTGTGAGGTATGGTGCACAGTACATGCCAGTGTGCTGTACAGGTGCACAGCAATAATTTGTACATGGGTGCAGTGTATTCTAGGGGAGGGGGCGTCAACTACTAACACATCTTATGCATCACAGAGATGTATATTACTGGTAACAAGGATTATGAATGGCTGCAGTGCATGCTGTTGAGTGCCATATGTCATGCATATCAACTGTTGGGTAATGAAAGGTCTGTGTAATATCTTTATGCCATCTCACCTGTAAGTATGTTTATGTGTGTGTGTGTGTGTGTGTGTATGTGTGTGTGTGTGTGTGTGTGTGTGTGTGTGTGTGTGTGTGTGTGTGTGTGTGTGTGTGTGTGCGTGTGTGTGTGTGTGTGTGTGTAGAAGTAAACCATAATGTACAGGTCTTAATTTAAATTTCTTGTCTGGTCTTCACAGGTGGCAAGGTGGGTCAGGGTCCCTCCTGCAGGCAAATTGATGTTAGTGTCCATACAGACTCTGACAATGATGATAGGCATAGTGAGGCACAGGCAGGGTTGTCAGGGGCTGAATCTGTGCCATTGGTTGGCATCCCAATTTTATCCACCCCATCCCCACACAAAGTCACAATGCCCACACATACCTCATCACCAGTGGCCATAGATGAGGGACACTTGGCAGGTAGTGGCTTGGGACAGGAATGTGTGATGACTATGGCATGTGTGTCTGTACATAGCAGCCATAGCCGGTGACCGGTGAGGTCCCACACAGGCAGATGGACAGGGGTGCTCATAGGAGCCCTGCTGGCCATCATGCCCCTGACAGAAGTGCCACAGCAGGTGTCACCAGGCACATGTTTCATCCCATAATAGAGGCACAGACATGTATTGAACATGACACCAGAGGTGGTCTGAGGCTCCAGAGGGCTACTCTTCCTGCTGTACGTAACTACATCCATGATCCTACAGATGCCCACCATTATTTTGCAGGGGTCATGGATAGACGGTTGGGTCAGATGGTGGGAATCCTTGACTGTGTGGTGTCTGTGGTAGAGCATGTGGAGGGAGTAGGGTGTTGGCCATGTGGATGTAGGTCAGCAATACCAACAGGTGGAGATCTACATGGGCATGCGACATTTCGCTCCTGCTCCTGTAGTGGCAGTACCAACTACAGCACTGTAGGGGGGGTGCTGTCCACACCACAATGCAGCAGGCCATGTGCACATGATCCTGGCCAGTCCCAGTAGGGACACAGATCCAGCAGACAATTGCCAGCATCAGGGGAGAGTACCATATCTTGGCTTCTGCCTCATGGTTTCCATGCAACCCTGGCAGGTGCAGTTTTCATGTCTGTGGCTGGATGCAGTGAAATGTACACCCTGCCATGTACGGTCTGCAGCTGTCCAACATACTCCTGTATAGGGCAGCCACATGGCAGAACTATGTGAATCCATACACACACGCATCACCATCTCAGCTAGGGCATCTCCATACCTACACACACCACATCTGCACAGGCCATTTAATAAACAACCCCCTAACCCACACACATGATGTCAACTAAAT
This sequence comes from Protopterus annectens, assembly GCF_019279795.1. Lineage (NCBI taxonomy): Eukaryota > Metazoa > Chordata > Ceratodontiformes > Protopteridae > Protopterus > Protopterus annectens. Next base: position 767,861,141 of record NC_056739.1, on the reverse strand, counting down.
GGCTCAGCCTAGGCCTCTGGCAAACCCACAACACACCCTGTGCATAAGATGATACCTATGCCAGATCCCTGTCATCCATACCATTGATGCAGGGACATGGTAATATGGTTCTGATGCACAGGGTGAATGTACTAAAGTTTAGCAATGTAATGCTGCTTAAATTGTTGTCAGCTGGAATGCTTCATGCTTACATGTCAGAGTGTGTAGCTGTCCAGCCATGATGCATTATTGCTGTTATTACCACTGACTGAATGTGGTCTCCATAATGTATTCTGTTTGTGTTCTAGGTGTCTGTGTGTCAGGAGGATATTGGTCTGCTGTCCTTTCCTACAAGGGGTGTGGCACTGTGTTAACACACTGACTGTGTCATATCCTGGGTACAGCTCAACACAAGTAACAGGTCTGTATAACAGTTACTGCATGTGCTACATGGATAATAGGTCAGAGGGGTGTATACAGGTGAGTGCATGATGGCTGATGTAAGCAGCTCTTCTACAGTGGACAATGGTAAGTGTACTGGGTGGCACACACCAAATGTTTGTGAATAACACACACACACACACACACACACACACACACACACACACACACACACACACACACACATACAGGCTTTTGTGTTGATGCAATACACAGAGAATACTGTTCACATGGATGTACTTCATTTTGCAGAGAACTCATTTTGGCCTATGTAATTCCACTAAGACCAAATGGCCAAAACATCACATTAGTAAATAATCAGTCTGCCAAATTTAATTTCACTGGAAATTGTAGTGGCAAGGTATATGTCTTTTTCCCCAATGTAGTGCATTCCTGGAGCTGGTATACATAGTTGTGTTGGTGTGTGGGGCACAGCCCCCCCCCCACGTTGGAGGGTGTGGGGTGGTGTAGAACCACACATAGTGTGATTACAAACCACTTAACCTCTTAACATAAACTGGACATTATAACAACACACTAAGTGGGGGATATGCAAAACAATACCCCCAATGTGGGTGGCTGTGCCCACAACAACCACACCCAACTAAGTTTTACCAACTCCAGTATTGCTGTACAGCTGTACAGTGGAGAAAAGGGCATTTACACATCCACTACTAGTTTTGATGGAATGAATTTCCATAAGATGATTGCTTTGAAATGCTACCTTTTGCCAGTTAGTTCTTGGACAAATGATCTCCTGGGAAATATATTTACTGCAAACTGAAGTAGCTCCTTTCACATAAACCCACACTTACTTGACAACACTGAGATTAGAACCCCTACCATGGTACTTATTGCTACTAATGTGTTTGGCCTTAATTGCACACACCACAGAGCTTGTAGGGTGAGTGTGTCCCGAGCTTCCTGTAAAGTGAACAATATCACTAGGCCTTGTACAGTATGGTAATGGTGCATGTACTTGGTGTTAATGGACAATACATAGTATAACATTCTGTCATATACACACTGACAAACACATACAGTCATAGACATATTTGACAGACCTGGGTTTAGCAGTGCTGACTACCTTGTCAGTGAGTCCATACTGTTACAGAGTTTTTGCACACAGCACATGCATCATTGGGATGAATAGCATCATCAGTTACCTGTATGGTTGATGGTGACAATGGTCCTCATACAGTGGATCTTGGGACATGTACTGGGTGTACCATGGTGTAAATACAGTATACCCAACATGCCCACCCCCACATTGAATATTGTACTCACTGAAACCCATAATAATGCTCTGACATACTCACAATTACATATTTATCAGGACAACAGTATAAACCCTTGTCTACCTAATTATTGCTACTATAGGGATATGCATTTATTGTGCGCTCCACAGGGATAGTAGGGTGAGGGTTTTGTCATGGCTCTCCTAATGTCAGCAACATCACCATCCCTTATAATGTATGACAAGGTTTAGTATACTTGGAGAATGTGACCTCAGAATGCTGTCTCCTACAAATATGCACACTCGCACACAA